>NW_006431912.1:978600-987859 GCF_000325575.1 Pteropus alecto
TCTTCCCACTTCTCTGACTATGCCTTTTTTGCCTTCTTCTATTCATCCTTTAACATGTGATGTTTACAGAGACCCTGTCCTTGTCTGACTATGCCTTTTTCGCCTTCTTCCATTCATTCTTTAACATGTGATGTTTACAGAGACCCTGTCCTTGTCCCAGCATTCTTCAATGATCATTTCTAACCTGAACTTTAGTAACATATTTCCAAATGACTATATGATCCTCTCCCCTCTCGAATGCCCTGCCAGTCATCTTGAACTTTTTCAAAATAGATGGATTCATTTTTCTTTTTAAAGTAGTTCTTATTTTAACTATTCCCATTCAGTCAGTGGGCCCATATTCCAGTATCCGAGACTGAAGTTTACGGCTCTTCCCTACCATTTGACAGGTGTTTCATGTGAATCAGCCATTATTAGGTGTTTAACATAAATCATCTAAACGAATCCTTCAGTAACCCTGACATGTTTCCTGTCTACTGCATCACCTTCTCTCCTTCACCAACTTTGTTACCAAAGTCTATCTTCTACAAAATGCCTTTCTGTTTAGTCTGTTCCTTTCCATTCCCACTCCCATCATCTAAATCCAGAGCCTTAAAAGATGAAAGAAATGGAAAGTACCTTCATATCATCTCCTCCAATCCCCTCATTTCCACATAAACAGACCTAGAGACAATGCTTTTTCCAAGTTCACTCAGATACTAAGACCACAGACTCTGAATCCAAGTCTTTTAGTGCATAATCCTCAACAAATAATCTCACCTCTAAGCACCTCAGTTTTCTCATCTGTAACACTGGTTACTGTTGCAGCTAGTCTCCAAAGATGCCTCCTACATCAAACACAAGCTGGCTTGTGTAGCCAACAAGTGATGCTGTGTGACTGCAGAGGCTGTCATAAGAAGTCCTGCAGCTTTCACCTTGGTCTCCTTGAATGTGTTATTGGGATCCCTAAGCCATTCTCTAAGAAAGTCTAATTATTCTAAAATAGCTCTGCAATGAGGAAGCCCAAGAAAGTTTATAAAGAGGCTACTGGGAGAGTAAGAGAGGGAGGGAGGGAGGGAGGGAGGGAGGGTTAAAGTACATGCACCTTTATATGTAAAAAGTAGTTGTGTTCTAGGATCAGATAATCATAACTGAATTTTTCACCTACATGAGTGGTTGCTGGGACATGGAACAATCCTCCCTGGTAAGAACTATTCCATGTATTCAAGGACATTTAGCTGCCCTGCCTTCTGCCCCATGACATGCTAGGAGTACTCCCCAATAAGTATACCCTGAATTTCCTGAATGTTCCCTAGTGTTAAGGATCACTGTTCTAGTTGCTTTAACTGTATCTTTTAAACCAGGGTGGAGATGCTTAAGGTAAAAAAGATAGCTTCTTTCTTTACATTCTCCAAAGTAGTTAGTGAACCACAGGCACAAAAAGATCCTACTGTAAATCCCTAATTTGCTGAAGTGAGATGACAATGATAATGATGATGATAATAATAAGAAAAAAAAAATTAAAGCTGTGAGCCAAATTAAAATTCATATTATTTTTTTCCCATTATAAGGGACAGACTAGAAGCTCTTTCCAATTGTCATGGTAGCAGCCTGCAGAAGAATCTAGACAATCCAGAAGAGAAATCTGGATGGGGCCAGAAAGACACAATTCATACAGTTAGATTTGGCTTCTAAAAATTTTAACAAGAAAACTGTAATAGGTATGGTACAGTATTTATTAAGCACATACTATGCACCAAGAGCTTTACATATCTTATCTCTAATCTTTGCAAAATCCCAGTAAGATAGATATTATCCCCATTTTGAGGTGCAAAGACAGGAACTCTTAAATATTCAATAACTTGCCCTATATGTGACAGGGCTAAGGTGCAAGTTCAGGTCTTGTTTAGTCTTTGCTCTTCATGGTGTATGAACAGTTCGTCATATAATTGTAATACATAGTGTGAATTTAGGGGAGGACTCATCTATCCTTAATCCCATGCTGACTTCACAGTTTCTTGAATTAAAGAGCCACTGCTACTATCACCTCTGGACAGCATGGATCTGAACTAGTGCAGTCAGGAAGCTGGTGCCCAGAGACAGGCAGCCTCACCTGAAAAATGAGACCTACTTATATGTGGGAGTGCATGTGAACAAGACACAGATGCCCTCGCACAGGCAGAACTGAAGATTTCCTGACTGGTAATCTGCTTCTCTCAAACACCCAGATGGTTTTACATACAAACGTGTGTGCGTGTACTGAAAAAGGAAAAAAAAATATTCTTTTAGCATTTAGTTCTCTTTTCATATCTTTTCCTAATAATACTCCCTGGGATCTGTAGATGCCACTCCTCTTTTATTCTTCATTTTCTTAGTCCTTAGCTAATACCTCAAGTAATCAACAATCTTTCTGGACTATTTTAAGATATTTCAGGATATTTAAAATTCTGCTGATGGACCTGAGTCATTGAGATATTAACATATGCTGGCATCATTGACCTTGTAACAGTGGTCAAGAGAGATAAGACATTTTTGACGAGGGGAAGAAAAAGACAAACCAACCAAACTATGAGGAAGCTGAAACTCAGAAGGTCAAGTGTCTTGCTGAAGGTCACAAAGCCAAGTATCAGAGCAGGATTTGAACCCAGGCTGTCTGGTTTCAAAATACTCTAAATTGCCAAAAATGTATTTCAGGTATTAATCTATATTTAGCCTAGCATCTACAAATGATATGTCTATTGACATAATATGTTCTAAGCTGTACATGATATTACTGTGCTTGAAATATTTAAGAAGTATTATTTAAAATAAGTGTTAACTTATTTTAGTTTATTAACTCTTCAATTTCTCCAACCTAAGAGATTTTTCTGGTAACAGCATTGTTTTTGGTATAAAACTTTGAAAAATATTTTATTCTATAATCAAATATTTATTTTATTTTATATCTTTTATATTTATTTTATATATTTCTGCTTGGGATCAAAGTTCCAGACATTGTTATTAATCAAGAAGCAAATCTTTATAAAGTGGGCTCACACGTATCTAATACTATTCGGCTTAACAAATGCAAATCTAATTGCTAAATGCACCCTGAAGAATTCTGAGGCAAGGTTAAACTTCAGATACTAAATACAATAACTACAACATATCAGTGTCTCTAAAAACACTGAACTCAGTGTGCTTCTGATTTCAGCTGCCTTAATAAATAGTTTTAGAGGCAGACAATAATCTAGAATTAATTTATAACTTATATTTTAAATAACAGATTTTTAAATATATTTTTATGCTACAAAAGCTAAACTTTCTTTGATTAATGCATACAGTACAAAAACTTAATGCAAGTAAATCCACTAAATCTGTTTGTGTTTACTGCCCTCTAGTGATAACAGATTCAAATGTGATTTAAGGAATAGCTCAGTGCCTGAAGAGTCATCATACTTCAGAAAACAAAAAACATACCTTACAAATATCATGGAGGCTTGACATTAAGAGGAATCCCAGGCTGACTTTTTTAAAACTGAGTTATCATCTAAGAATCATTCTCTAATTAAAACTGGTTCAAAAAATTTCACCAAAAATGTTTTATTTAATATAGGAAACAGCGGTAACATTTTGTGAGAAAAGAAATTCCAATATAAGAAACTTAATTTTTGTCGAGAGGTTCCTTGAGGCTGAAATAACATGAGAGTGATAATAGCTGTATTAAAATTTCTTTTCTACATGAGCTCTCATTAGTTAATAATATTCTATATTTTTTGATACAGCTTGAATTATATACAGTAGTCTTCTGTTTGCAATTAATTAGTAAATCTAGTTGAAACTACTACTACTACCATCATCATCATCATCATCATCATCATTATCATCACCATCAGCATCTTTATCATATCTACCAAGGACTTTTGTTTCACTTAAGAATAATTAAGGCTATGAATGGGTGCATAAATCTCACATAAATGAAGCACCCACAAAAATAATCTTGTATGAAAGGAGACTTTCTACTTATAGAGAAAATTAAGACCTCCGATTCACTTAAACTGTCCTAAGTTAATACCAATTTTCTATAATTATGATGGCCATTATAATCGCCATAAAATATTTACTGATATTCCCTGTGTACTTGGTGGTATGCTTTGTGAAAATAATTTAAACAAAGAATACCTGTCTTCTAAACCAACTAAAAAAATGCAAATATGCATACTTCTGGAAATACATAATCTTTTATGTATACCACTTTTATATATGAATCTTAAAGTAGTTTTGAGCCATAAAATTTGGGCTATACTTCAAAGGAGAAAGGATATTCCTTTCAACAAATATGATGCCACTATCTGCTTACTAGAATGGCTAAAATGAAAAAAACCCAAACAATATAAAATACTGGCCAAGATGCACAGCAAATGGAACTTTCATATATTGCCGGAGGAAACACAAAATGGTATAGCAACTTTGGAAAACAGCTTGGCACTTTCTTATAAAGTTAACAAGCATACTGACTATATGATTATTTATCTAAGAGAAATAAAATCATATGTCCATACAAAGACCTATATGCAGGTGTTTTCAGCAATTCTACTCAGGTCAGCAGAAACCTGAGAATATCACCCAGATATCACCTGGTGAATAGATAAATTGTGATACATCTATAAAATGAAATACTAGAAAGCAATAAAAAGAAACAAATTACTAATACATGCAACATGTTATTAGTAGATGAATCTCAAAAGCAATATGTAAAGTGAAAGATGCTATTTACAAAAGGCTATGTATATACTGTATGATCTTATTCATGTAACATTCTGAAAGGCAAAACTATAGGGACAACCAGATCACTGGTTGCCAGTGGCTGGGAGTAGAGGGAGGGGAATGACTAAAAAGGAGCAAGAAAAACCTTTTTGGGTGTTGGAAATATTCAATATTTAGATTATGGTAGTAGTTATCCAATTGTTTACATTTGTCAAAATGCATTCAACTATATATATAAAAAGAGTACATCTTACCATATGTAAATTATACTTCAAATCCTGACTGTAAAAAAATGTTAGATAATGTTGTCAAATTACGTTAATTCCAAATTTGCTTAACTGTCTAAAGAGAAATGAAAAACAAAAATCTCAAACATAGTTACATGTGGTAAAATAACATCTTTACCCTTTCAAAGGGCTTCACCATTATATCCCAGGCAAATAGGTATATGTTTGCCTAAAGTCCATGTAGCTTTGAATAATACAATATATGGTAAATTCCTAATTATGCAAAGCCTTTAGACAATATAAAAAAAATTTGAACTATTCTTATTACTAACATCATTTTCATTTTAATCCTTTGGAATGAAGAGTTCCCTAAAATATTTTAGATATTTTCCTGCTTTCTTAAACAAACAAACAAACAAATCATAATTTAATTATTTAAATAGTGATTTTGGGCCACTTCTATTCACTCTTCACTGAATAGTCAACAAATATTTATTTTATCCTATGTTCATTTTAGGCCAAGCGCTGTGCCAACTGTTAAAGATTTTAAAAATTCAATAAAATGGGTAGAGCTGTTTGTAGAAAACTAAATAGTCTCGACTGCTATATTCATTTTTGAATCCTTCTGTCACTTTTTCATAGGTTTGATTTTTTTCTGATCTTTCATTGTTAGCCTTTTATTCTATGGTTAGTATTGATCAGCTTCCATATAGTCAAAAAGGTATTCCTTTCTTTTCACTGTTACGATGGGTTTTTGTCTAAAGGCAGTGTTTCCTAGAATATGTTGTAAAGAACAGTAGTCCCATGTGATAATTCTCAAAGAAGACATACAGTGTCAAACTTTTGGTATCATGCTAACCTTGGAGATAGTGTACATTAGCATATTAAAGGCCAAGAACTGTAATAAATAACCATTTTAATTTTAATTCAGCAGTTCTCAAACTTATTCTACTACCTCTTTGTTCCCTTCTCATTTATTGTCAAGGAAAAAAAAAATTCTAGGGTTTCATTGAAAATTCTTATGGAAAGTAATGTGCTTTAAGAATCATAATAAATTTTTTGCAGAATGATTATTTATTTATTCAACAAATATTTATTAAACAGCTATTATGTGTCAGTATGGGGGATACAGTAAGGAACAAGACAGAAGCATTTCCTCCTCATGCAAATCTTGGACTCTTAGGGCAAAAAAGACAAAAAACAAACAAACAAAACAAACAGACACACACGAAAATTTAGTGACAAACATGCTGAAGGAAAGCAAAGGGGGTAACATGATACTGTGAGGGTAGACTATTAAATACTCAGGAAAAGCTGCCCTGAGAAGGTAATACTCTGAGATGAGACCCTAATGACTAGAAAGGGCCCACCAGAAGATATGGGGTAGAGCATTCTGTGCAAGGGCTGAAGGAATATAGCTAGCATGAAGGAATAGGTATATAGAATGAGATTCGGGATAGGTCAAGGTTAAGATCATGTGGGTCCTTGTAAGCCTCCAAGAGTGTGTGGGATTAAAGGCCAAGAACTGTAATAAATAACCACTGAAAAGTTCTGATCAGAAGGTAACACGATGGGATTTACATTTTAAAAAATCTCCGGAGAGGATGGCTTGTAGAAGGGCAAAAGCAGATAGAAGAAGAAAGGAAGCACTTGGGGAAGAGCTAACAAGAATTGAATGCTGTCGAGGGACATTTTACTGCCCTTCCCCCACCCTCCGTTCTTGGATAAGGAAAGCTGCAAGATAAGTTTTGAATACGTAGTTACTTTCAAAACTTTCAAATATTCTAATGACATTACATTAGGATAGACCACTTTCATCAAATTTTAAGATGTTTGTACAAAGATGTTTGTACGAGACCCCTCAGCAGAAAATTCATTTTTAAATCCCTTCTTCATCGCAAATTAGTAATGTGAAAGTCTAAGCAAAATTATACAACATAGCCCAAATTAGAATCTAGCACTCAAGTTGGCAATATTTTTATTAAAGTACTATGCCTTATTTGCACATTTTAGGAATGAAAGAACATTTTACTAAAGGCAATCATAAACACAATTAAAATAGGTGCAATAATAGATTTTTTTTTTTTTCATTTGCAACAGTGATAGAATAGTAGAGTATGAGAATTCTGAGAAGTACTGGAGTATAGAGCATAGGTTTCTCTAGTTGGCTTCACCGGAATTCAAACCTTGCTCTGTCTATTATGAACACTACAGTACATGGCAAATTCTTAAGGGTCTCTGGGTTGTGTAGAGGGAGCTGAAGTTAATGAAAGTAATCCAGTATTAAGGAGATGTTAGGAGCACAGTAAGCTATTTATATTGTGACCAGAGACAATGAAACTTGTTATAAGGAAAACAATCTGATTAAAACCACTGCATTAAGATTCCTGCAATAATATCTACCCAATAGTTTATGCAATCAATGGTTTGTCCACAAACTATTGGAATCATTGATACTAGCTAAAAATGATTATGGAGATTTCAAACAAATAGGAATAATTTTCTCAGAATGCACTGACTTGAGAAATGTAAAGACATTCCTGCAGTCATCAGGAACGAATTCCAGTCTCCAAAGGAAAATGTAGGTATAACCCTACAGGTGACTTGGGACCAATGAGATCAAGCTCAGTACCAGTAAGTGTACAATGATGGTTCTTGCAATCAGCAAATACTTATTTAGCAGCAACTATGTGTTAGCTACTGTTTCAGGTACTTCAGTCAGCAAATCATCTGCTCTGAAGGAGCTTTCATATTAGTGTATGGGAGACAGAAGGTAAACAAGCACGTGCAAGAGGCACCCCGCTTCCTTTTAGTGTGCTTTCTTGTGGTGCACAGGCTAGACAATTAAAAACTCTATATTCCAGATGCCTTTGCAGCTATAGTTTCAGATGTAATTTAATTTCTTCCAATCAGATGACACCGTGCTCCCTTTCACAAATTAAATAGCTGTCAATCTGATTGTTGTTTCTTTGTAGACAATCTGCCTCTTTTCTCTGGCTCTCTCGAGATCTACTTGTTTCTGTGGTTTCTCTAGGAAACATCTGGATATGTATTTCTTTTCAAAATTTTTCATTGGGATTTACTGGACTCCTAGAATATTTCATCTTCCCCATTCTATTTTCTTCTGGAATTCAAATTAGGTACATGTTGCCATTTTGCTGGAAAGGGAATTCTTGCCATATTTTAAGTACACATTGTTATCCATAAAATACGTCATAGGTTAGATAATGATAATTAATTCTATAGCAATCACTTTTATTAAAAATATTGCTTTTAAACAATTTTTAAAATTAGGTGTGACTGTTTTTATTATATCTCTAAACTTAATGGTACAGAAAACTGGAAAACCAATTTGATTTATCTAATTGCCCATAAAATAAGATGCACATATGTTTCTTCTAATAAAAAACTTGGACCTGAAAACATAGTTAAAAAATTAATTCACTTTTCTTTACACTTCAAAGAAATGGTTGCTAACCACCTCGATATTTATTCTTCTAGGATACCTGACCATATTTACATTCTTAAGTTGGGAGAACATAAACATTTTGCTTCTGAGAATAAAGATGATAGAGAAAAACAAAATAAAAAAATACAAACTAAAACAAACAAACAAAAAACCCTGCTTTACTTGACCTTCCAAATGTGAATCTAACACCCTGTGAGACAGCAAGTCGATCACACATTAGAAAGAATGGGATTGTCATACTACAATTCTTTGATATTGTGAAATATGTTCAAGTTGAAAGTTCTGTAAAGACATTTAGTCTAAACGTCTACTCAGAGAGGAGTCCTACAACTCCTTATATTTAATAGTCCACCTCTACTGGATATCTTCCATTGTTATGTAAATTTCTTTCACTTTGGGTGAATGCAGTTTTAAAACACTGAGCTAATACTGAGCTAGCTATATTAATGACCATTAGCTTGCACTGACCTACTACCATTCTTCGAAAATTCTTTATAAACCCTCGGAAATTGATTTCACTCTGGACACAGCAAATGAAAACAAATGTGGCTCAGAGATTTTAGTATAGAAGTTGCAACAAACACAACAGTAATTAATACCCTTAACCATTTAGGTAAAACAAAAACAAAACAAACAAAAAACCCAAACAAAAACAAAAACACTCTAGGTCTTATAAATAGTGAACAACAGCTAAACATGAATAATTATAGCTTGCTAATCACTTTCTCCTATAACGGCTAGGGCAGAAAAGTAAGTGAATGAGAACATATGAACTTTAATTTGGGGTTCTAAGAAAAGCCACCAAGCAGATGGCTTTAATACAGATTTGAGAATACCA
>NW_006431912.1:987936-1004432 GCF_000325575.1 Pteropus alecto
TATGTACAAAGGATAGTGCTGAGTACTTCCCTGGCATTATCTTGTTTATCTCTAACAACAATCCTATGAGGACTATTATTATTCCCATTGTACAGATGAGTCTTCAGGTTGTAACCATTAACTCTGTGCAGGCAAATCCCAGGTAGGGTCCTGTCCTTTCACCAGAATTACAGTCCTGACAGTTGAAGGTCTACAGGGCATTTCTAGTTATCTCACCTCAATTTCATGTCTAAAAATTTAACTGTCATATCTTCTACCCTACCATCCCCAGACTAACTTCTCTTCCTGATTTTCCAACCAGCATCCTTTCTATGATTTGAGTTTAGAATTTCGTACTTTCCTCTGGCTGCAGTATCTTCCACCAAGTCTTTTATATCTTATCATCTTTCTCCTACCCATTCTATTCATTCCCATCTATTTCAGTCCCTCAACACTTACATGCATAATTCCCTAACAGATCTTTGCTGTTTTCAGTATTTCCCCTCAATATGATCCATCCATCATACCAACACTAGATTTATCTTCCTAAAATTGTTTTGCTATTATTTTCCTTGTAGTAGTCTCCTTATAAAAAAAAAAGCAAAAAAAAAAAAAAAAAAAAAAAAAAAAAAAAGCAAGGGTTCTTCAGGACTTACAGCGTAATGGGCAATGGCTTCGTCTGGCATTTAAGGCACTCTGCAGTGTAGCCCCAATCTACATTTCTCATACCTGCTTCTGTTCCTATAATAAGATTTCTGTTCCATGCAGGCTCACTCATATAGAACACCCACCACTCACTCACCCACTCCCACAAATACACAATAAAACTTACTCCACAAGAGTGTCCCATCCTACTCTGCCTCGTCTAGCCTCTAGAATGTCATCTCTTCCCTCATTAGCAACCTATATGAATCCTCAATATTCAAGATCCAGACTAAGTAGCACTTTTTTGCAATGCATCCTAATCTCTGGTTGTTACTGTTAAACACACTCTAAATGCCTCTACAGGACCACAATACAATGCATTACTTTGTCATTCATTAACATACAACAGGCTTACTTATATGGCAGCTATATATTCAGTGTATAAATCTATATGCTTTCATGTCTGTCTGCCTGCCTATGTCTGTCTGTCTGTCTGTCTGTCTATCTATCTATCTATCATCTATCTTTCTAGATATCTGTTCATCCATCTACCTATCTCTGTGTTTGAATAAGAACATACATATATAAAAGTCTCATTTTGTCATAAAAACCTTTGGAACAGATACATGTCCTAGAGTAGCAGTCTCCAACCTTTTTGGCACCAGGGACAGATGCTCCTATGAGAATCTAATGCCTGATGATTTGAGGTGGAGCTGAGGCAGTGATGCTAGCACTAGGGAGTAGCTACAAACAGAGATGAAGCTTCGCTCGCTTGACACTCACATACTGCTATGTAGCCCAGTTCCTAACAGGCCACGGACCAGTACCGGTCCACGGCATGGGGATTGAAGACCCTTGTCCTAGAGTAACCAGACGAAAACAAAAGCCTTCAGTGAAAGCCTGAATACTGAACTGTGGTTAAACCTAATGACTTATTTCTCACATAGAAATGGTACCTGGTCTAGAAAATAGTCAAGGGTCAAATACAAATAATAAAGACACACCAGGCTAAAACTTTCATTCAAAAATGATGATGTCACTAAAATACTGAAATCAGGGTCATGTCTAGCAACAAAATATTTTTATTCTTCATAAGATAAAAGCCTTGACAAGAGTAACACAGGACTATTTTGTTCTGGGTCACTTTAACTTTCCTGTGCCTTCTCGCCTCATCTGTAAAATGAAAGAGGTGAACAGGTTGATCTCATAAATCTCATTCACCTCTAAGGACTTCTGGAATTAAAAACAAACAAACAAAAAAACCACTTTTACTAAGAGTACCAAAGTTTCCTTTCTCTGCGAAGTGGCTGACAGCAGTGGAAAATGGAAAGGGATCAATCACCTATTTGATGACTCATTTTCAACTCTTATAACGACTACACTGCTAGGGAATTTCTTCTCCCTCTGGCTATGGCTAGTGTCAGATCCGTGACTAAGATCCATGACTAAGACCTCATCATGCGCTGGACCTGGGTTCAAGGTCATTTCACTCATTCCTCTGATTCTCAGCTGGACTGTCATTTTAAATCTGCACAATGGTGAAAGGTTCTTGTTTCTTTTCCCCAACAAGAGGCACCTAGTAAACCTGATATTGATATTTGACACTTTGTTAATAATCATAATCTCAATTTTACACAGAATCAGAAAAATCATTTGAAGGGGTCTTGGAGGTTATCCAGGTAAGCAACACACCAATTTTTAGACAAAATGGAATGAAGGTATACATGAGACCCTCACAACTCTCATAAGTTTCTTTTTGTATCTGCCTTCATACGTTTCTTTCAAAGTAATCATAAGTAAGTGGTCATTGAGAGTATAAATAAAAATATGCTATCATAGAGTGCTAGGTAACCAAGCTAAAACCAAAGTAAACAAACTCAGTGGGCCATCACATATGCAAGCTAGTGAGGTCCCATAAATCACCATGACTGGGTATCAGGATTTCAAAGGCGCACACTGTGAGCTCTGTCGTCCAGGCCTGTTGACTCAAGCTCTAGTTGCATTGGGTTACCTATATGGCAGCATATAAAGTTCATCTTTTAAGTTTAAAAATAGTTTCAATCCCCATCCCTACTAAAGATAGGTCACAGTACCTATGATGCGTGTGTATACTATGCAGTTGACATAAGTTTTCATTTAATTCTCTTACAACCAAGTAAGATATATATTTTTTTATTTCTGAATTACAGAAGAAACAGAGGCTCAGAGAGGTTGAGGCAATTTAATTATCCAAAGTCACAACTCCAGTGTGGAGTGGCTTTATATCCAGAAGAGGAATTGTTAAGCTCATTGGAATTTAGAAGATTTAAAGCAGAATAAAGATAAAGGTTCACATTTGTTTTTGGCTATTCGGTTCTACTTTTCTCTTTTCGCATCTAACGAAATACTACAGTGAATCAACTTATACTTATTTTGACACAGTCTCTCCTAACCCTGTTCCAGCTTGTAACTTGCTGCCCCATGTTCTCACTCCTAAGCAGCAGGTTCCTCAGGAGATGGCCCAGCAGCTGGGTGTGACAACCCACCCATGCTGCTACTGGGCCATGACTCGAGGAGACAACAGGTAGAGGAGGTGATGCTGGCTCTTGGTGCTAGAAAAGACTCAAGCCTCATGAAGTACACTGTCTATAAATCTCCCATCTCCAATCAGTTCTCCCCACTTCCCTCAACCCCACAGCTGACTGTTTTCCCTTAACCATTCACACCCTCACACTGACCAATAGATTTTTTTTTTTCTTCAAGGCTGTTTCAAAGGTTCATTTCAACCAGATTTCATCATATTAACCCTAAGGTAGAAAGTGGGCAGCGACATAAACTGGTCAGTCTGCCTCCAGCCAAGGACAGCCCTGACACTAGGTCAGCCCATTTAGATATTCCTCCTTCTACACCCCTCCCCTTCCTCATCTTACTGTCTAATATGTTTTCCTCTCTACCTCTCTTTCCTTCAATTTTGATTTCTCACTCTATCCATGAGCCCATTTTCCTTCCCCATTCCCTTTACCAAGAAAATAGACCTCCAAGGCAACCCCATAGTAGTAGGCCATTTCAAGAATTCTGATACCTGCTTACATCTTCCCCCAAGTTTATCCTATACCTTCTCTATCTACTGCATCCCTTCCCACTATCGATCAAGCTTTATCCCCTCCAATACTACCCACCCACCTCCTCCAATCCCCTGTCAGTTTGGAATCTCAGATCTGCTTTAGTCAATTGGTCTTCTCATCCCACTGAGCCCACTACCCTTTAGTTTATATCTATGCCCTGTTAAATACCTGACTGCTAAGTTGCTTCCCAACCTAGCATGCTGTCTCATCATCAAACTATTCCTAGGAGCTAGGAACTGGGTCCTTTCTGCTCTCATCTTAACATGACACAGAGAACGAAGAATGCAGAATAAGCTGCACTATCGATTCCTCGCTGGGGATTATATTTTACTGAAATTGCTCTTGCAATTTTGGAATCTGGTGCTCACTAAATAAATTAAAATTTTATTAGGACATATTTTGAAAATGTGGCCTGAGAACTAACACTTGTTTTTCTATATCTCTGTCTTCTCCCCAGATACTACATTCAGAAAAATAATTATCTTTACATGTATCAAGAAGTATATAGCCCTTGGACAAGTTTAAATGAGCATCAGTTTTTCATCTTTAAAAATGGGCCAAACTGGTCACATAGTGTACTGTTTCTGGGACTAAGTTAGAAATTAAAGTTTGAGGAATGAGAAAACATCAGCATCATGCCTTACATTAGAAAGTAAGGTAAATACTGGTGTTTCCTGACTAGTTGTTAAAGACTGTTCATGTGTATCACATGAATAATATCAACATGTTTGAAAATAAGACTAAGGCTACAAGTAATTTTTCCACTGAATCCTACTTTTGAGAGAACAAGTTCCTCTTGTATAGAAACTGATTATTCAATCTGTAATGATTCAAATTTTTATCTGTTTTGTCTCTTCTACTATGTACCCTTTTGTCATTTTATTCCTCATTAACACTCTATAGACAAATTAAGATTTAGGCCAAATAGTATCTTCTTGTAAACAAATATTTCCTGATGTGTATTAAAGAAATGATTGTATTTCTAGTAAAATATTCCTATGATTTCTTGAAAACCAACTATCACTCACCCTGGAGATCTAAGATACAATACTGAAAATATAAGATTAAGCAAACAAAAAAACCAGAAAATCAAAATTTATACCACAGATGTTAGTTTCATTCTCATCAGAGCATACTGTTGAAATCGACTTGAAATATTCAAAATAAAAAAATACAAGAGGATCAGTGCTTACTAAAAGAGAGAAAGGGCAAGTCAGCAAATATTCACTTAACATCTAAATCTATAAAAGGCTTTGAGCAAATCTCTCCAACAAACACAAAAAATTCAAAACTTTAGTTCTCTTAAATCTATCTTAATTTCTGTATACTCTCTATAGAATAATAGGGTTTTTCATCTTTTGTGGTCTTTAATGATTTTGTGTGTGTGTGTGTGAAATAAGGCTTCCTGGAAAATAATGAAATGACACTGGTATATATTTAAAGCATCCATGAAAGAATTCTACCCCTTTATTAAAAACTGTTAAAGCCTTCACAAATTTGAAACTTATCCTCTTCCTAAATTCTTGTGACAATGCCCATCATTATTAAAGTTGTAGTTCATTATTTTTCTCAAGCTTAAAAAAAACTAGCAAATACAAAATAGAACATTTCCTGGTCAAAGAATATACTCCTTTTCTAGAACTTGATGAAAAGGCATACACAACATAAAGTCATTTTACTAATAAATGTTCTTTTCTTTGTAATTCTGGATAATTCTGTATAATTTATAATTCTTTAAATAGACGTGCAGTAATTTTATTTTCATATGATTTTTTAAAAATAATATCCTACTGCAATGAAATATCTGTTCATTCTCCCTAATGAGCTTGGCTTGGAATGATCAGGTAGAATTAAAGGAGAAAAACAACAGGAAAACACTTTAATATATCCTCTTAAAATACTTTGAAGAGTATTGTTTAAGATGTCTTTATTCACATTTAAGTCTAAAACAAAAGCAATGCAACCAAAACACTGCTATGCCAACAATGGAAAGCAGCCTTAAGTCAGACGCCAGTCATACTCTGAAACGAGATGACAGACAGCAGCCTGCACTTACTCTATGATGCCAGCCTCATCTTTGCCCGGTTGCTATAACACTTCCCTGTCAGGCCTGTGCTTTCTACTCTCCAGACCTGTTTATGACAGGCCGAGGTGTTTCCTATTATGGCGCCTATGTCTCCACAGCACACTCCTTGCCAGGAATAAAAACCAGAGGCTGTCACTATAGGGATTACAGTGCAGCAGACCAGAGATGCTGATGGGAGCCCAAGCATACCTTGGGTAAAGCTACAGAGAATACTCTCTAATTCTCAATGTAAATAAGCACATCCTTTCTTCCTAGGATAGCAGGGAAAGTATTGATATGTCAGTTTTAGCTGGAATAAATCTATAATAAGAATGTTATTGCTAAAATAAGTACAGAGGAGAGAAAACAGGTTAAGGCTATCAATATGGCCTATATGGTTTTTGTGTACTATAAACTTTTAATTTAAATGAGAGTGGACTAATCTGAGCATAAACTATGCTAAGATTTCTGAAAGATGAGTATCTATAAGCAGAACTGAGATTTTCAAGTGGGAAATGATTGGGATTCTTGTCAGTGAAAGAAAAGAACCTTTCTTATAAGGCATCAACTATAATGAGTGGACTCTTAAGTCTACCAACCCACAGTGAGAAGTGGCATTTATATTAACATTACATTTACATCATGCATATGGTACTAATTTATGTGACCAACCACAAAATGATATATTGACACTCACTGGTTTTGGGCTATAAGCCATGTAGAAGATTTCATCAATACTTCTAGCGCATGGTAGAAATTTCGTTGTTTATATATTTGAACAGTTATTGAATCCATCTGCTTATTAGAAACATGGCTTGTGTTTCATTTACACAAAGAAAAAAAAGTGTATCTTCCACCCATGATTTATGAATGTAAATTGAGATAAAGGCTATGAAGATGACCCAAAATAATGCAGAGACACTCTAGAAAGTGAACTACATAAGAAGTCAGGAGATTTCTAACTACAGAGGTGGACCTGGACAAGTTTTGGGCCTCATTTTCCAACTCAGACTAGGTGAATTCGACAAATGATCACTTCTGCTTCTGTTAGTTCTAACACATAAGGCTTGAGTCTTAGACAAATAATGAATAAGCAGGAACAGGTTATATTTTCATTTTATTTATTATTTTCATTTTATTAATTCATATCACTTCTACTCAAATGATATTAGCCAGAAGTTAGGATACATTTTTCTAATTCTTTGACCAAATGTTCAGTAACTCCCTTGCAAAAAGTTTGACAACCAGTAAAATTGAAACTATTACACTTAAAGGAAGACTTTGATTTTCTAAGCCCCCTTAAGTAAAATCAAACTTAGTTCCTGAGATTGAACAGTAATGATTCCTATAGCATTGAGAGCAGAAACATTTAAAGCTGAATTTCAAGGATCACCACAAAACCATTCACACAATTCATCCAATATTCATTGAGCTCCTATTCAACAAGGCCTTGTGTCTGATGTTAGAGAGGCTGGAGAAATAAGACTAATAACCTAATGTATAATATAAAAGTAAAGGCATTACACCCAATCAGGGGAGTCAGGTGGAAGATATGGGAGAGGAGAGAGCAGAAAAGACTTCATAGAGAGAGTAGAATTCCAGCTTTAAGGATGGTTAACATTTGTTTAATAAAACTTTTGTTTTAAAAATGTTTTAGAGTTGCAGAAAGATTATGAAGGTAAGTACAGAGAGTTCCCATATGCCCCACACCCAGCTTCTGGATTATTAACATTTTACATTGGTATGGCACATTTGTTACAATTACTGAACCAATATTGATACATTATTATTAACTAAACTCTACACTTTATTCAGATTTCCTTAGTTTGCACCCGATGTTCTTTTTCTGTTGGAGGATACCACCCACGACAGATTACATTTAGTTGTTATGTCTCTTTGGCTCCTCTTGGCTGTGATAGTTTCTCAGATTTTCCTTGTTTTTGATGACCTTGACAGTTTTGAGGTATATTAGGCAGGTATTTTGTAGAGTACATCTCAACTTTTAATTATCTGATGGTTTCTTCATGCTAAGAGTGAGATTATGTGTTTTTGGTAGAAAGACTACAAATGTAAAGTACCATTTTCATCAGCTCATATGGAGAATACATAATATATCATGACTTATCACTGCTGATGTTGAGTTTGATTACCTGGCTGAGGTAGTGTGTGTTTGTCAGGTTTCTCCACCATAGAGGTACTCTATTCTCTCTTCTCATACTGTGCTTTTTGGAAGTCAATGTGCATATACCACACTTAAGGAGAAGGTAGTTTTATGCTCTCCCTCCTTGAGGATGGAGTACCTATACAAATTATTTGTAATTCTTCTGCACAGGAGATTTGCCTGTTCTCCCCCACTTAATTATTTATTCAAGGAAGTATTTGTTTATATCACTATGAATTCATGGATACTTACTTTATACTTTGGGTTATAATCCAATACTCACTTATTTTCTTGATCAAATAGTTCCAGCTTTGGTAACTGGGAGCTCTTCCACAAGTTTACTATTGTGTCCCTTTGATATGTTCCCATCAATGTGGAGTTTTGTTTCTTTGAGCATTTCTTTACTTTCTGGCACTACAACACGATCCAGTCTCATTTCCTGTCCTGGCTCTAGAATATTCTATTTCTCTGAAGAGTCCTGATTCTTCTGATTGGAGAGTAATATCAGAAACCAAGACGAGGGTGCTAGGTATCTTCATTGCTACTGGGCTGTCATTGCTTTAGATCCTCTCAGCTAACAGGGCAAATAAATATCTGTACGTATACTAGATGGTTAAGATGTTGAGAGGTACAATGGGAGGCTATGTCCTTAATATACTTTTCTTAGCATTAAATATTAAGAGATTCTGCATCTGGGTTACTTTCAGTTTCTTTCCAAAGAATAGCCAGGGACACATTCATTTATGAAAAAAACTGCCTAGACTATCCTCCACTGCTTTATATATCTCTCCTAGAAACAGCTCCCAGAGTTCTGTATATTCTGATAAAACTTCAGGCCATTTTGATGGTCTGTACTGTAAAATTACACAAAGGAACAAAGGGTAAACAGCTTGAAAAATCACTGATGGGGAGAAGAGCAAATGAAACATTCCAACAGTCCTCTTTGGTTAGTGTCAGCATCATTAGGCCACCATTCCCTCTTTAAAGCTCAATGGATGTACAGGTGTCAGAATGGCAGACAGCCACCTTCTCTAGCCCTCACCCAATAAAATAAGAAAAGACAGATGGTATTCCTTTACAGATAGAAATAAAGGACTTAACATTACTGAGCACTTACTATGTTCCTGACTGTCTAGATAATTTCTATCTTTTACTTCACTAAATTGTCACAGAAACTATTTAACAGATGAGTAAACTAAAGCACAGAAGGTAAGTTGTCCAATTTACATCTCAAAAAGGGAGAGAGTGAATTCAATCCAGGCAGTTTGGTTATAGGAGGGTGCTCTGAATCTACAGACCATTCTGCTTGAGGGATGTCAATGAATGAGAGATTTCTGCTGATGAAATTTAGCATTTTCTCTTCTAGTGGGGAGATCTCATTAATCGCAGAGAAGGAAAACCACTGGTTGTTTAAAACAAAATTTTATAATGAAAAATAACTCCTAAAATTGTTCTTGCTGCCAATTTATACTAGTATATCCAAAAGTATGCCCGGTGTCTGTGAGTGGTAAACAAAAGGCTTTAAGGTTGTGTGGATGCACATTTTCTCATTTTGTTAACTTTAATGTATACTAGAAAAAACATAACTAGGACATCAAATCTGTGATTTGATGCATATCTTTGTTTAAGATGAAGCACTCAGGTGGGTATTTACATTTAAAAAATAACCGCTTTAAATAAAAACATTCGACACGTAGCAGTTATGAGAATGTACACAGAAAGTTTTGAGAAATACTAATTTAGACTGTTATTTATTACAGAATATAAAGGTCACAAATTTTCTTCTAAGAAACATTATGTTTTTAAATTGCAAGAGTATATGACACATGGTTTTCCTCAATCTCCTATTTTTCAATATATTCTATGCACAGAATAATTTACATGTAACTTATTGTAAACCCAATATGAGCTATTCACCAAACTGCGCTTTGCATACATTATATCTAATGCTCTCAACAACCATTCAACTTTATTTTCCTTTTATTGTCCCTGTTTATAAATGAAGAAATTGAGATTCAGAAAAGTGAGGCATGTTGCCCAAAATATTAGGTAGGAGCAGCAGAACTGGAGTATGAAACCAAGTTCACCTGACAAAAAACATCTATGTTCTTTCTACTCTACAAAGCTGCCACAGGCATTACTAGTGTACATGCCAGGCCACTAGTAAATATCAGTCAAACTCATCAAAGTACATAAAGTATAGCGAAACAATAACAAAACACTCAGAATAATAAACACTAATAAAGAAAAAATACTTCATTAAAGATAAAGTATTCTCTAAGTGTAAAGGATAGTAAACTTATTATCAATGTAATTGATGATGAATCCAATTTAACTAATTTCCTAATGAACACAGCAGAACTGTTTGTTTTTTAAGCAAATATTGAGGCTCACTTACTCCACCCCCATCCCTATTAGAGTTAATAAAGGAAAAGGCCTTCATAAAATGTCCTTCAAAACTAGTGTAAATACTCAAATAAAAGGCTATCCATCTCTCTATTTCTTAGAAAGATCTCAGAATAAGAGTGCCAATTAAACTATCTCAAGTAGCTAGGTAGAGCACCACCACCCTGGTAGAGCTGTGTCATTATAAAATAAGCCCCATCTACTTGCAGTTTTAAAGAGTTGGTCTCTTTTAGAATAAAAGAAAATCAGATTCTACATGTTTTATGGCTTAACTGATAATCATGACATTTATAGCATCTCACATCCACCATATATATGTATCTTAGTAATGGGTACAATCTATGTGAGTATCATATTATCTATCATCCTTACTTTTGGGGAAAAAAAATTGCTTAATCTATCCATAACATTGGGAAAATTTCTATTTTACCTCAGCCAAGCCTTCTGTTTGGAAATTTTTTTTAAAAAAAGGACATAGTTCATGACATTCTGAGAAAGAAGTTACCACTATCCTATAATTAAATCAAAATGTAATAACTGAAAGCAATTTCTCTAGTAATAACTAACTCATTGAATCAATTAAAAGTTTTGCTAGTTAACTGTTAGGGATAGTTAAGTTTACTGCCACTTAATATTGGTACAGAAACTGAGTTGATGATAATAGAGACAAATTAAGATTTGTTTTAATCTGTAGTGTTTTATTAAAGTCAAGGGATTTACTATTCAATGAAACATAAAAATTTCTGTTAAAAGTCATTCCTTCTTTATGTTATTACTTTAGATAAAAGCATAGAAAATATTTTCTTCTAACATTGATTATAAAAACAAGCATTCTCAGTTCTTCATAATAACTATGGCACTACATGTAAACTACATAAATCTTTGCCAAATCTACTTTTATTAAGTGGATGAAAAAGCAGGTAGCAAACTCAAAACATCAGTAAGTTGAGCTTCTGTACTTATAGAAGATATTTTCTTTTAAAATTTACAGTTTTTCTTCAGGCACATTGATTAATTCTTAACAATTCTCTTATGACTATGTCAATAAATTTTAATATTTTAATGTAGAAAAATGACTACTATTTGCTGTTTGTTCTCCATAAAATAAGAATGCCTTTTCCAACTACCTTCAGTTTCCTTCTTAGCAAATGTTAAATATTTATTTCTGTTCTAAGAGTTATACTTGCATAATGCTGAAATATCAAGATTTAGCCACTTCTATGAGCATTCTATATTCATTCCAATACCCCTTTTGCCCAGAAGAAAATGTAGCAAGAGTCACAGAAAGTTCTAGTACATGTTATGTATGCACTGACTATTAAAAAGCAGCAGGGGGAGCAGACAATGAAAACACTAAGAAAAAGCACCCCAGAAAAGCAATTGATTTATGAACAACAGAAACATGATAGAGATATTTCTATTAAACAAACAAACAAACAAACAGACAAAATAAATTCCATAAAATAGAAATGATCACATATGTAAAGCTGGCATACATACATCTGGAATGAACTAGGGTAAAACCTTAGGTCTTTTAGGAGGATGCTTGAATACTAATTTCAAAACAGACTTTCAGCTTGAAGCACGGCAGTTTCCAGTAATGCCAAGCCAAGAAACTGGCCAAAAATTAGAGCGTAGAAACAAAATACATTCTTATAATGGCATATTTTGAGAGGAAATCAAATGGTTTTGTTTTCTCCTTCAAACATTACTGCACTTACACTGAAGGCCTAGTGACATGGGCATTATTAGGTCACAAGTGGATAAAGTTATAGGGTTCCATAGCATAATCCTTGAAAGCCCTGAGGCTTAGACTCCTTGCCTGGCCTCCTTGAATGCTCAATTGACTTTCCATCACAGAAAGTAACCAAAACACTGTGAAATTACTCTGCATTAAAAATATCTAAAAAAGTATTTTAGCTGTACAAAAGAATGGAAATGTGCCCACCAATCTCACATTATGCTTTACATGTTCTAATAATGATTAGGACTGTGTTTTCAGTTTTAAGGTAAAACAAAAAGTATTTGGCTCTTCTGTCTGGAATTTTGTTATTGGAATTTAAGAAAAGACTAAACTTCTAATTAGAACTTCGGAATGTTTGTTTATATTATACCAAGAACATGTACATATAATAAGCATTTTTTATAATAAAAAAATGTGCATTAAATACAGTTATTTAATAATTATATTATTAAAATCCATGAAACTTAAAATGTCAAGCATAAATTACAAGTGACAATTTATGGTCAAAACAAAACATATTTTAGCTAAGCAAGCAACCAATGAAGTCTGAACTACATCTCAAATAATAATACCAAGAACAACAATATTGTCAGACACTATTTGTTAGCTAGCTGTTTTATACATACTTTTTCAAACTCCTGCACTGACCTTTCAAAATGGATATTACTGTATCTATCTTTTATGCTAAGGAGATTAAAGCTAAAAATGTTTATTTCTCTGATATAAGTCAGCTAGCAAGGAACAAAATCATGATTCAGTTTCCAGGTCTGCTGCCTCTAAAAGCTTTGAGACCTCACCAAAACCTCTCTCAGCTACAGCGATGAGGTTCCAAAGGAAATCTGTACAAATCTCAAGCAAATTAATGTGCTTATGAGGGTAAGTGCTGTAGATTTAACCACTCAAATTAAATGCCATCTGGAGCCTCTTACCCTACTTGGTACAAGCATCTGACATGTGTTACAGCCAACTCTGGCCTTGGCCAAGAATTCAATAATTTTCCAGTCTCTAAAACATCGATAAGCATTATACACATTACAATACCAATCAGGAAATATAGCTGGTTGCTTCTAAAGCATCATTTAAAAACTGCTAATTCTTTTCATTAAGATTTTCTAAAACATATAAAGAATCTGTTAACCCAATTTGTTAAATGGATCTGAGGAATCAATTTCCTTCTTCCTAACACCCAAATCCATCTCCACAATAATCACTATAGAGATATAGTGATTATTTGTATAGTTTTCTATATTATCACTTACAAACTCTCAACTCCTACTAGTATTTTTATTGTTGTAGAGTATATATATATTTTTTAAAACCTCAGTGGAGAAAAAAACAGAAAAATGTCATGACTTTTCAAAGGCAACAAGAAAATAACCTGAAAACATCAGTTGGTTCGAACGAATACACATAAAAAGAACAGATGATAATAAAACCAATAATGAAAATGCTATGTTTCAGAATTATTCATTCATACTCGAGAGATATCATACAACCCAGTGGACATGTGATGCAAGCTGTCACAATTCCGGTTCAGAGTTAGGTTCACTCACTGGACCTTTAGATCTGCTGCTGCAACTCAGTTTACAGCTCATGTGGATGTGACTTATTCGTACCCTTGTTATCAAGTAGAAGGGTCACTTTACAACCTGTACTAAGAGTGCTTTTTTTTCCCTTTTATGTTAATCCTTTTACATCAATAAAAAGTCACATGAGCTTAGCACTCATTCAGAAATGAATGAGTTAAAGCAAACAAAAAAAAAATGAATGGCTTAGACATTAAAAGTTTAAGCAACAGCTTCATCTGACGTAAATTTTTTAACATTAAAAATAAGTCTTCTGTCAGCAACCACAGACATAAACACTGCTAGTGACTACATTTTGAAAAAGTCTTTTCTCACTTAACCTAGATTTCACTTCAACCAAATAAAACCACTTCCCACACTAAACCTGTAAAGTAACGCTAAGTCTAATTAAAAGGTCTTTATAATGAATAATAATAATAATAATAAAAACCCTGTCTTATGTGGCACCTTCAAAAGAAAGGAACCATTTTGAGCAATTATTGTGACATAAAGTTTTATATTTTATCCTAAAATGTAGATAAATTAATTCCTTGACAGTTGTCCTTTATAATACATTAACATAAATTAAAAGACAGAGCTCATTGTTAATAATATAGATTTTGGAGAAAAGTAATTGTACCTTCTCAGGTTCATTTTGCTGAAAAAGTACAGTTAAATTATCTCAAAAACATAAGCAAATGCTTGCATATTTCTTTAGGTGCTTTCAGGTTCTCCTCATTTTACTACACAGAATTAACCAGAGACGAGAATTAAGAACTCAGGCCTACTGCAGAATGGTCTCTTTTAGCATGTAAGATACTGAGATACTCAGCATATGCCTACTGCTATTATGAATCAAATTATGAAAGAACAATTTATATTTTATAAAATCAATCAATGAACTAAGACTTTGTTAGCCAGATGAGAACAATGGCACCTAATGCCACAGCAAGGAGTGAGAGAGTAATAACCAATCATTTCGATGAGGAGCCATGCCAAAGTTAGAAATGAGGCCCCGATGACAAAAAACAAATTCATATTTGATCACTAGTGTGCATATGGGTAGGTTAGTGCCTGCAGACAGTGGGTAGAGAGTCTTTTTTATTTGAAGGTAACATTTCACTTAAAAACAATACTGTTTATATAAGCACTGTCAACATATAAGACAAGTGGCTGATATGCTATGGTATCATTAAATCTGCAGGGGGGAAAAAAACAGGTAGGATAAAAACTACAGTAAGCAAAAACAAAACAAAAAAACCTCTAATTGTTGAAAAAATGGTGCACAACATAAACAGTAAAATGATATAACCTTCCTGACCTTGTCAATAGGTAGCCAAAAATTAAATTTCTTTAACAGGCAACTGTTACTAATTGTCACACAAAACTACCAGTCCTTACTGGCTGAATCCCTCAGCCATTTGCATCCAGCATTCACATGCTTCCTTTCTATCCCCTCAGCTAATAACTATAAAAAACATACATAATCTCAATTATTTCCTTAGACAACTAAAGAAAAAAAAAACAAACAGGAATTCCAAAAACTATAGCAAAACAGACAACACTCTACCTTGCTTGAAGGCTGTGTCAGGATGAAGGTTACTTCTTAGCCCTCAAAACTCCAACAAACCAAGACCAGTGCTTTGGCATATAAGGCAGAAATGCCCCCACTGAAGCATCACTATAACTAAACGTCCTCAGAAAACTGACTTTCTTTTCAAGATTCAAAGAAACAAAGTTAAAGAGCATAATGAATTTTCTAACTTTGTTGACTTTCTTGTGACACGTATGGTCAATGAGCACATAAAGGCTCAGTTTTTACAGGGTACCCTGACACCTAGATAAATGTGGGTTAAGGTTCCAAGTTCAGTTTGAGTATAAAAGGTGGTGACATGCAAGAGATTGCATTGACCTCCAGTAACTCTTATTTCCAACTGGGAATCCCAAGAATACCTTTAAACATGCAACACCAATGGACCGGACTGGGTTTCTGCTGCAAGGGCAAAGTGTCACTTACGAGTCCCCCACATCTCCCCACTCCCAAAAAACATTCACTGTGTCCTAGGGGTACCGCAATCAAACTATCAAAGTTGCTTTTGCCAAATGTTTATTGGGAGTGAATGGAAGAGCGAGGGAAGGCACAGAATCAGGAACCTCCCTCGGAGAAAGCAAAACTGCCAACATGCAGTGTAATAAATCTCTTTATTTCTTGGGGCCACGGAGATTGGTGGCTTCACTAGCGAAGGAATCAGCAGCCTAGAGGACATCGGTTACAACAGGGACTTACCTTGTTAGAGGCCATCTCACTGACGGAGTGCCTGGTCTGCAGGGTCTCTAGCTGGTCCAGACACCAGTCCAGCTCCTCCAGGGTCTCGCTGGCCAGTTTCTGGTAGGCCTCCTCTGCGAAGAGATAGGGAAAAGGGAACTCAGTTCTCAAGCGTTTCACGGGGCCGCCAGCGAGTTCAAAGGGGGCCATCCTGCCATACCCCGCCATGCTCGGATGCCCGGTGCCCGCACATGAGGGCTGTTCCTTCATATTGCCGAGCCGGGCACCGCTAGGGGGGCCGAGGCTCTGCTGGCGGGGCGGCCGGCCTCGGGAAAGCACGGTCTCTCCAGCTTGGCGTCTCAGTTCAGCGTCCAGGGAGGGCGCGCGACGTGCGGCAAAGCCAACTTTTACAGTGAGACACGGACAAAAAAAACCACGATGCGACTTTGAGACGGTGGGGCGGGCCAGAGTCCTAGTCCTTGAGGATGGCGAAGGGGGTGGCGCGTGCGCCAGGGAGCCCGCCCCGCGGAGGGAGCGCCTGGTCCACGGTCCAATCTCCCT
>NW_006431912.1:1004453-1004792 GCF_000325575.1 Pteropus alecto
CGCGGCCCCGCGCGCGCCCCGCCTGCCCAGCCTTCACTCGAAGCGAATGAATCAGCCGCGGCCGGGTGCGCGGCCACCACGTTTCCTGTTTTCTTTCTCAACTCCTCAGGCGGCGGGCGCAGCGCGGCTCCATCGCCGCGGCTTTCCGGGAACACTCCCCCTCACACCCCTCGGTGTGCCTGTCCCCTCCTCAGCTCCCTTATTACGAAGAGATTCCGAAGTGCCACAGCCCGCCTGGGCCCCCTGCCGCGTCCTTCCCCGCAGCCTCTGCCCCAGCCGCCCCTCCGCCTCGCCGTGGCTTTGCCCCCGCGCAGCCCGGCGTCGCTCGCTTTGAAGCGG
>NW_006431912.1:1004943-1025048 GCF_000325575.1 Pteropus alecto
AGGACCCCGAGCGCCCCGCGGAGCCGCTGCCGGTCGTCGTCGCTTGGATTGCCAGAGCCTCATGGTCTCCACCAACAGCTGCTCCCTGGGCGGTTTCGCCCGAGAGCCCGGCGGGCGGCACAAACAGATCCCGCGCAACCTTTTCGGAAGGTTTGGGTTTTAGGGTTTTTGAGGCTTCGTTTCTGAGGGTTTAGGATTTACCTACTTCAAGGCGACAGGGTAGCTGTGAGAAAAAAAGAATTACTGTGAAGACTAGACTCAGTACTCAACCCAGTTCCTGCTCAGTACCAGACTCTTAATTTTGGGGCGGTCATAAACGAGCACACAAAATCATACCATGTTGTGGGTCGGAACGCTTCAGAATTAACAGATTTGACACTCTGCTGTAATTTCACATTCAGAATTGTTTAAGAGTTATCTTAAAGGAACAGTCATGTGAATGCATCACAAGGTGTAGGCAATTTACACATGTCTTGCCTACGTGCTCCAGGCGTCTGTGGAACTGCAAATCAGAGACCAGGATGGTCTTGTGATGCCAAGGGAGAAGGTCTGGAAGGGTGCTTCTATCCACCATGCGCCGAATAAACTACAAACGCGAGAAAATGAACAGACCATATCCAAAGGCTTCATATGAAAGCTAGTTCTACTTACAAAAGCCGACCCTGGGGACCACCTACACTCTTCATGAACAGAACTATTGCAACAACTTTTCTACGTTAGCAAACCTCTCTCTCGGAGGGGAGGGAAAAATTCCAAACTCCCAAGAGTGCATCTTATAAAACTTTATTTTCTATTAGAAATAATACATTGAAAAGTTAACATGAAGTTGGTGAGATCGCTTTTCTTTGTTTTGGAATCTACAGGTATTGGAGGAGACGAAATTCCTCCCTTGAAATTTGAGATCCATAAGTGATCGATCAGTGGCCAACAAAGAATTTCACAGACTGAATCTCAGGCTCCTGGGATCGTCCAGATAGGTTTTTATATAAAATTTGTAAAGGTTACAATAACTTTCAAAGTATTTGTTGCATATGCCATGTGGCTCACTGTTATCAAGGATTCTTGAACTGTTGCTATTCACTTTGAGAACTCTGGGTTAAAATTTGCCTCTTTTATTCTGCCTTTTTTTTTTTTTTTTTCTCCCCTGTATGAGGTGAGCAAACAATTGCTTAAATCTTACCAGGTGAGTTCTAAAGTGTTAAGACTGGAGTTTTTTCTCTAAAAAAAGGAAAAACCTCAATGATAATTTTAAGTAGTAAGTATAAAGTATTTTGTCTGTATAGCCTTTCCTTGGTTATAGAATATAAAAATATAACATGATTATAAAAACTGAAACATTACACAAAGACGTAATGTAGAAAGTCCCTTGAAATCTCATACCCTAAAGATCATAAACAATAATTAAGCCTGTGACCATAACACATTTTCATTGTACTTAATATCTTCCATATGCAAGCATAGCATTACCTAGTTGTGATGATAGCACATCTACTATATGGTCTTGTTTTGCCTTTGTGTTTCCATCCCTCTACTGTATAACATAGGGATGTAGGAAATTAACTTATTTTGGATCATTTGTCCATAGTTAGCACATCCAGTGGGTTAAAGATGCAAAATCATCGCTCTAGGACTTTTTTACTGTCATCTTTCCAGTCACTGGTTACATCCCAAAGCTAGGAATCCCCTCTCCACACCGGTCCTTTGCCCTGCACTCCCAACTCTTCCAAAATCTGAGCTCTCAGGTAAGTAATCCCCTCCCATATTCGCCAACTTCTCAAAGCTTTTCAGAAATACAGGCCTTTGACCTAGCAGGATGTGGGACCACATATTATATTTTAGTGTTTAATTTTTAATTGTAATAGAAATGTAACTTAGGAAAGTTTAAATACTTCAAAATATATATGTAAATACAGGATTTGCTCCTAAGAAGGTAGTACAGCAACAAGAGGGACAACCTACGTCAGAAGATCTACTTTATGTCCAAACCACAGATAAGCTATTTTGACAGTCAACATTTGGCTGCAATCATAATGTGTTATGTGCATGTATTTTTTAAGTTCTAACATCTTCTGCATGCATTGTATAAATCTGAATGAAAAAAAAAAAACAAAAACAGAACACATCTACATGTAACCAATAAGTAAGAAACTAATTACCAACAACACAGTAAGGAAGTTTGTTCTATAAAACTGTTGCTCAAATAAAAAATTATTGTTGATGTTAGCATAGACCTAATACTACTTTTTTCAGATTCCTAGGTTTATAAGCAATATGGCTAACCACAGTTCTTCAGGATCATTATTAAACTTAACTTTTAGGAATTTTAACCCCAAATGTTCTAAGAAATTGAGTAACTGACCTTTTCATCCCTACTAAAAAAGCCTCAATGTGAAGTTGCCAGCTATCCTACAGGAAACTGAATCACCACACCAAACACACCTAAATGTCATCAACGGCTAGCAAGACAGAAACAGTGAGTTCATTTAATTTTGGATTTTACCAAGAACACAAACTGTATTCGTTAATAAAATACTTTTCTCCCCAGAGAGCAGTGTTCTGTGGCACTACTTGAAAATATAGGAAAACTCTTCTATTTAATTGTCTAATATCTTGCTAAATCAAGGAACTAAAGGGAGAAAAACTCCCAGACAACAACTGTTGGATAAATTCCATAAAAACTATGAGAGATGTATCGAACAGCCACTGAGAAATAACTTGAGCCTTTGGAGGTCCCCTCCTACAGCAGCATTGGTTTTCTTCAAGGAACCCTTGAACTATGTAACCCCCGTGGCTCTGCTCAGGATCTTCTGTGAACAAACAGTTCTCAATTCTCGCAGGCCAGCACTTGGCTTCCGTCATTGTGATGCGATCAAGGGTTCCCCTGACACATGGCCTGAAATGGTGCCAGGGCGTTCTATGAGAAGATGCTGAAGCAGCAGCTTCCCTTTGAAAAGGAAAAACGTAATTGCCTCAGAGCCACAGCAGTTAGCTAGAGGTTGAGGTCGTTTTCTTGTGAAATGTTCAGCCAATTACTCTTACCCACAACTTACAGTGATGTTGACCACTGAGGTAAAAGGATCCACACGCTACACGATGTGTGACTGTATAGATGTTGGTTTCTTTGCCAACACTTGAATGAGTATAGGTCTATATGAATTTGTCAAAATTCCTAGATAGGCCTATTGGTGTAAATAAAGGACAAAAAAATCACTTACTGTGAACACCATTTGCTTACACTTAATTAAAAAAATAATGTTAACAGTTGATTTAGATTTTTCTTAAAATTAAAAAACAAACCAACAAAACACTTCACTAAACAGCTCCTAAAACAAATACCTATATATCTTCCTAACCAGTTCCAGCTTTGCCTCTACTAATTCTCACCAAAATTTCTATTTTGTTCCTAAGGATGGAGTTCATGGTTTCTGAAGTAGGCAGAACTGGAAAATTACGATTTCTATTTCACCATGTGTTGCTTCAAAGTAAGTCGCTCCCTGAGTTCACTACAGTAAAAGATTTGTGCAGGTTAGCTCTAACTTTTGCTGACTTATTTTTTTTCTCTATGCATTTTATCTGATGGGAGATACATAAAGGAGTTAGATTCACTTTCAATGTGTACATGTAACAGGTTTAAGCAGAGCTTGCTAGTGGCAAGCTGCTCTCATGTCCAAGTGTATTTCTGGCATCAAAGTTCTTGTTTTGAAGTATTTTAAAATCTTACGAAATATATAAAATCTCAGTGCTTCAAAAAACTTCCAAAGGGAAGAGGTACACAATTTTGTGAGTTTTATTTTCCCTTTTATCTTCTCACTATCTACATTTTTTCCACCCAGTGCTGTGCCTAAGGCTCTAGTAGCATTTTAAAATGAAATAAACAGATTTGGCTTCAATGACTTCTAGGGCCATCAGTAATTCAACAAACATTAATTTAGCACCAGCTATATGTCATGTGCTTTATTAGAGCCTGCAAAAACAAGATGACTAAAAGAGTATGTCCCTTATCTGAGGAAAGCCTAGAGTCCAGTAGTGGAGCAAATTTTAGTGTACTATACTGTAGACAGCATTCTCAGAAAAGCACATGGGATATGGGGGAATAAAGGAGGGCTATTTAAATCAGACTGGGGTAGAGGTAGAGTAGGAGAAGCCTGAGTCCTAAAGAATGAAATAGGAAGTAAGTAAAGAGAGTGAGAAAGCTTTTTAAGACAAAACAATATGAGCAAACCAATGGGCCTATATTCAATAAGATATATGTGCATGTATATGTAGAGAAAGGAACTACCATGAGCAGAGCTTTGCTTGGGAAAGAAGCTGGAGCAATCCAAAGGCACTGGCCGTGGAGGTCCTGTCAGGCATCTGCTGGTAGATACTTCGGACTAAACCTTCAAGAGTAGGAACCACTGAATGAGTCAAAGTATTTGGGTGATATGGATCTGATTTTATTTAAATGGAAAATTCTAGGGCTCTATAGTAAATGGGATTGAAGGAGGCAAAGGTTGAAGTCAGTGAGACCATTATTTTTGGCTATATTATTGGTAGAATAAAATTAATACTTTATAGAACGTTTGCCTCTCTGATAATTATTCTCATTTAAGACAATCAGTATTAAAATTCTACATAAACATATGTTCACATGATATGTCAGGCATGAATAAAAAAAGGCCTGCCCAATGTGACTTGCAAGGGAATAGACTTCTTGCTCTTCAAAAACACAGTCATTGAGATTTTAATCATATTGTATTCACCATAACTGCGTTCACCAGAATTTCTTTCAGGGAGAGCTTACTTTTTATAGAATGTGAAACTTTAAGAACCCTGGTTTGGGTGGAACTAATCTGTACTCTCTTCTACATAGAAAAGGGGAAGAATATGCTGATTGCTCCAGAAAGGGGGAGTGAGCAGGGGTGGGGCAGGAAGGGGGAGAGGGAGGGAGAGAGAGAGAGAAGTCTACTTGGCCTTCAGAGCAATACCATCCTATAAATCTCCCTCTTCCCCCAATCTTTAATAAAGTTGCTGAAGGCATACAATGCTGAGTTAAAGGGATTTTGTTTTGTTTTGTTTTAATCCAGTGAAGGGACTGATCTCAGAGGTCCGATTGGCTCAAACTAAAATGTCAGCCCAAGTTGACATTGAAGAAAAAGAGTCAAAGAAAGAGGAGAAAGCTTGTGGAACTCAATTTAAGAGGAGGGCTTTTGCTTAAGAAATTAGAGTTTGAGCCAAGTTTAATCAACCAATCTGGATTAGAGATTCCATATGATGTGTGTGTGACTGTAAGCAATATTATCTCTTGATTGAAACTGGAAGAAAGAAGGAGGTTCCAACATCCATTTCACTTCATACAAGTCATCATTCCCGGCAAATCACCCAATCTTTCTTAAGCCTTAATTTCCTCACCTGTAGATAGGGAATAATAACAAGAACTTTGTAGCTTAGTTTAAGTGAGAGGTTATGAGTTAAATAACCTTGCATTGCTCACATAATAGATTATTTTCTAGGCACTGCACTAAATGATGAAGATTTAGTAATGAACAAAGTAGTTGAAAGTTCCTGCCTACTCTCAAAGAGTTTCCATTCTACTGGTTTTGATGATCTTCTTTTAATTGTAATAAACATATATTGAACAGCTGCTATGTGCTAGGTGCCAAGTACACCAAAGGGAAGAAAATAACCTTGGTTTTCAAGAAGCTCATAGTCCAATGAAGAGGACAATTATGGAATGGTATGTATGCAACTTGTCCACTAAAAGCAGGTAGTAGGTATAGGTAAACACAAGGCAGAGAAGGGGGACAGGGAAATTGCCACCTACCACAGCCTAGGAGAAGTCTAGGAAAGCTTTCTGAAAGAGGGAATATCAGCCCCAAGTCTCCAAGGATGAATTAAAGAGTTAACTGGGTAAAGAATGGGAGGTGACATTTGAGATAGAGGGCAAACATATGACATTGCTAGTTGGAGAACACTTAACAAGATTGTTTAAATAAGTTAATCTGCAATAGTACATTGAACACATGAGAGCTTCTTTTCTCTCTCACAGGTGCTCAATCATAAACCAATTACTATTTTCCTACCATCACCACCAACCTTTAATCATTAACCAGTTCAGGGCTGAATATGAGTGAAAAATCTAAGATGTAGAATAACTTTCATATGACCACACCAAATCATGCAAACTCACTATGTATAAAAAAATATGTGCAGGATATGTCATAAGTTAATAGAAAAGCACTACTTACTGTGAGGTGGCTGGGAGGATCATTCCAACACTTCCCAAAGAATGTTCAAATAAACATTATTCCTGTAAGATTCCCTTTACCAAAAGAATTCTGTGGTCAAGCAAGTTTGGGAAATGTTGCCTCTCTGCAGTGATTTGTAATGGACATGAACCCAGCGAAATCTAGAAGGTCTACAGCAAAGAGAATGTCGTTTTACAAGTATTACCTAAACTTATTTGATATGGAATGCTTTTTTTTCCCCATACAACTATCACCTCTTAAAACATACTTTGGAAAACTTTGTCTTATACTATGTCAGGTGAATCCAAAAACATAAATACAATACACAAGTTCTGTAGGATCCTATATATTCAAAATCCTCACCAAGGGCATCTTATTTCCCCTCCTCAGGTGTTTGTATATTGTTGAGAAATGGTTAGAGAGTAACCATTTTCCTTCCTCTCTTTCTCTTTTTCTTTTCCCCAGAGAGAGAAGAGTCAAAAAAAAAAAATCCATACATATTTATCGAGCCTCTCTGATGTTCTGGCTGCTATGAAATATAAGGACATGAAAGATTCAGTGGCCTAGACCTGAGAAGGAACTTATAATATCCTGCTGAGAAAATCAGACACATGATCAGCTGCTGCCTAGAGACAGTGTAAGGTGGCAGGGAAATCATTTAGCTTGGGAGTGCTATTGTAGTTCAGAAGGAGGGGGATATGGACTGTAGTTAAGAAGGTAAACCTGGATGTATGTCTTTAATGATGAAGTCTATGGTTTGAATGGCTGTGGGAGGAAGGAGTTAGCTGACATTTTTTTCAAGTATGAGAAATGTCTAGAGCCAGAGATAAGAGTTACCTATGTGGGTGGTAAATAGCCTGAATGGAACAGACAACTTGGAGGGAGGAGAAGGGAAATAGAATTGAATATTTAAATGTGTGGCCTTGAGTTAATCTATATGGTGGGAATTAAATAAGTGCACTGGTAGCCCAGGAGGATAAAATAAAGAAGGGAGGAGAGATATTAAGAATCCATTGCAGTAGTCTAGGTGCACAGCAAGCAGTAAGCAGAGTTCTAGAGGTATCCATTTTAGTGACCTACTGTGACAGTTATGAGTAATAGAAAGAGCACGACATTGGGAACAGAGACCTAGAGTCAAGTGCTGACTCTGCAACTTAGCGACCATGTTGCAAATTTGGGTGAATTATTTAAATCTTCTGTACCTCGGTTTTCTCTTTTGTAAATAGAGCTGAAAATACATTTCACAAGGTTGCTACTCCTCAGGGTAGTCTCCATATTTTATTTGTATTTTAAGACTAATTTAAAAATCACATATCCATATGTCTATTTCATTTTTTGTTGGTTTCAAATTAAATGCATTATTTGTTAAATATTAAATGTTTACCAAGTCCGTTACATGTAATACATAACAGCTGATTTTAACAGCCATTCATCTCCTCCCCACCTCTTCTTAAAACACAAAGCTATCAACACTATTCTGTATGTATTTTTGATATTAGTAGTAGTCAGCACCTGTATCTCTCTGAAAATTAACACCATTAGCAACAGTATTTATTGTACCTGCTACTTTAAACAATTTAAACTGTAGTTTTATTAAGCAAGATGCATAAAGCATGTCATTCTTGTTGTATTTGATTCTTAGGATTAGCTTTCAAAAACATATTATTCCACAGAAATCTGGACAATTCTTTCCATACCCCGATCTTGTAAATCCAAATTTTATTTTGAGTATTCCAGGTTTATGCTTAAATTACAGCTCCTTGAAAAGAGAAAAACATTGCATAGCAGTTTTCTTCCCATTGTCTGAAGACATAATGGCTGTACAAGTTTGAGATCTACTAAAACTAATTGTTGTACTATGTCTTTCTGTGACTTTATATATATACATATTTAAAGCAGCAGTACATATCTTAACTCTTAAAGTACAACTTTTAAGTTTTCTAAATTTTGCTATTTTGCTAATACCACTATAGGCTCAGTGAATCTATTTCACTGGACTTATTATTTTTTTTTTCATATAAATTTTTGTTGGAAATCTAACCAATGGAGAGGCTTCTAGATATTTAAGCCCACATTCTAATTTCGGTCTGTATATTTTGACTTTATAACTTGTCCTTGGTGACCTAATAATCATGGCTGTCCACCTTGGAAATATCCTTTCTTATTACAGTCAAGGCCCCAGCTAAACAGACCATTTTCTTTTGACATTCTTTGAGATCTTCTAACAAGCAAAAATTATGGGAAACGTCACCTCCTGTGGAGACTGCAATTTTCTCCCGAAGGCTCAGACTCTACTCATACAATTTTAGGGTAAGATTAAATGAGATGAAGCAGTGACTTTTAAACTTTTTTGATAGTGAGTCATAGTAAGAAATATATTTTATACCATGACCAATATACTTGTTTAAAGTAGGAGGTGCAATGAATATAGTTGTTAATTTCGCACATTTTTGAAGAAGTATGGGTGCTGACTCCTAGTATAAAAAATATGTACAGCACAGGAATGTTCTGATGCCTATATTTGTTCTAAAAAGTAGGGAGAGCGAACTTTTATTAAAAGCAATTCCTGTGTAATATATATTATGCCCATGGAAAAAAAACCATTTATAGTCTTTGTTTAATAAACCATGAATTTAAGCTAAAATGAAAACAAACAAAATATATATGTATACACACAATATAAAGGAAATCTATATATAATTGACATTTAATCCAATGTATAGATAAAGAATTGAAGCAGAACTTACATGAAATAATATTTACTCTTACTGTATATGATTCATTCTGATGTTTTCTATTCTATTTAATTTAAAAATCTTGATCGTGACCCACTAAATTGATTTTGCAATCTACCATTAAGTTTGAAAACACTGAGGTAAGGAATCATCTAAGTCTAATAAATGTTAGTTTTGTCTCCCTCTTCTCTCTTCATCCCACTTTAAGGTAAAAACTCTCCTACTTTTCTTCTTCAAGGGAAAAGTAAGTAGAACACAGGAATTTCTAAGGCATCAGCTGTCTTATATGCAAAAATTTTGTAAATAATTTCTTCATACATATGTGTTTCCTCAGGGCTTTAGAGGCTTACCAGTTGAACACACAAAGCAGGAGTCCGTGCCTGTAGGAGCATGTGAATGCACGATGTGATTGGTGGGGTACTGTGGTAAGTGGGGACTTCAGAGGGGACACGTGGGAATGTTAGCTATTGCCAGATCTCAGATTTTTCAAAAGAATCCCAATATTTATATTTTTTGATGCAAAATTTATGTTTTTAAACATTTGGCAACTAATTAAAAAGAGTTAAACATTTTAAAAACCAAACAAAAAAGGCAATGACCCTTATTGGTCAGTTTGCAACCTCTAATATCAATAGTCCTTAGCACAAGTGACAGAAATCTTCCTGACAGCAGTATTTTAGACAAGCCCATAAGGACCATATAATTTCAAGGTAGAGAAATTAAACATTTCTGGAATCCTGAATGGTAACATGAAACCAGTGAAAGACTCTTTGATTTGGAGTCAAAAGACAAAGATTCCTTTCCTGGTTCCAACGGTTACTCAGGAATGGCCTTGGCCAAATGATCTCAGCTGTCCATGGACCAACTGGACCCCTAAGAAATGTGCTGTGAGGAACTTGGCCTGACCAAAAACACTTGACTCCAATGACCTAACAATTACTAATGACCCAACTAAATAGGGAGCACTATTTCCAGAAGGCTTCCATATATCCTAACCGTTTTATTGGCAAATGAATAGGAAAAAATACATTTTTCCATTCAGCCCTCATTTTCCTTTCTAGCTCTTAAACACTTACAAAAAATTTCCTGGAAAACCTAGCTGTTTTCTTTATTTCTAGGGGTCTTTTCATCTTTCAGTCTCTCCTACATAACCTTAATGTTTCCAAAGCACCTCTTATCTAATAATAATATATAATGATAATATCTCTCCTCACGCAAGACCATATTCTAGATATTTAATGCCTAGATGTTTAATAGGTTTCATCCAAATTTCTGTTAGACCCCTCTAAAATCTAACTCACTGGGCCCATCTGTCCTCACCACTCCTAGTGGTTGACCCCACTTATACGCCCCCACCTCCTGTCAGCAAGTTTCCTTGCAGTCTCATCTCTGCGTATTTGGTCATATTTATCACTTGCTCATTGAGTCCTTCCTTTCCTCTTTCTTTCCATCTATTCTATTCCTCCCTTTTACACATTACTTCTTTCGTATGAAAGTTCTCTCAAAGAAAGCTATGCATAGCACCATATGAAAAGCTCTCTGTTGGAATAGCAGGCAAGTCTGAAATAGAATTATCCTGAGATTACTCAGAGAGGAGGCACTCAGGAGGGGATTAAGAACAATGGGATCTACAGTTGGAAGGAATCCACATACTTTGCCTCTTTTGGTTTTATCAGGGGGTGAGTCCTTTCACAGACAAAGGAAACTAGACATTGTTACTTAATTCATCCATGTCAACTTAAATTTCGTTCAATTAACTATCACACAAACATTTGTTGGACACCTGCTGGCGGGTAATCTAAGCACTGTAAGAGATGCTCAATTTAAGAGCTACATTCAGAGATCTCTGGTTTTAGAGAACACACAATCTAGAGGTGCTGATTAACAAATGAACAATCCAGTGATTTCAAAAGAAATCATATATGCTGTGGTAGAAGCATATACAGGTCAAGAAAGCTCAGAGGATCCATCCAGGCTTCCCCAAGAGGATGTCTGTGGTAACTGCTGATCAGAGTTTGCACACTTGGCTGGGACTTAGGGAACAGTGTGAGAACAACAGGAAGAGTGAGTCTGGTGGCTCAAATGGGGTAAGAATCAACTTGTGGCACTGGCCTCAGACACACCAGGCATACAAAATGATCTTTTCCTTCAACTCTCCAGCTTCTCTTCAGAGGAAGACTAGGAGTGAAGGAGAAAAGGAGGCAGAGAGCTATAACTACTGGGGCGAAGGAGGAATGAGTAGGAGTGAGTCTGTAAAAAGGTGGAAAATCAACCAACTGAAAGCTGAGAACATCAAGTATATAACGTTTATTCAAAAAGGACAATTAAAAAAGCAGTTGTGGGAGGCAGAGGAGAAAAACTGGGGCTGTCAGGTAAGTGGGTGAAGAAAATCTAGACCTTTGAGAACTTGATTGAATTTTGCAGCTTGAATTTCTCTCTTGCTGCCTCTGCTTGCTTTTCCCTCCTCCCCAAGATCTGGGCCCTGTGGCCCCAGGGTCTCTTTGTGGGACAATGAACCTTTAGAAATGAATTCATCATGACAAGTAAGCATTGCTAACATAATTCTCCTTCAGGGTGCGTGAGACTGGCACTGAATTTAACCTGTTTGGTTGGATCCTGGAGGAAGAAGTTTGCTCTATCTGAGTAAAGCCCCTACTCTAGCTCAGGACACCCCCATCCCACCCCGATTTCTTCATTTAGTAACAAAACCAGAAAGTCCTGCTCATCTTAATCCTTGAGTGGATTATATTCTGGGCTATTCTGGGCCAAAGAAGGACTTCACAAAGACTAAAAATTCAAGAGAATCATTTTTAGAGCAAGGTAGTCTTTGTTTTTAAATCTGATCTTTGCCACCGACTAGCCAGAGACCCTCATATAAACTAATTAACTTGTCTAAATTTGTTATCTAATTTGTAAAATGGGGAAAACAGTACCTACATCATAGGGTGATTTTGAAGATTAAGTAAGTGTATGCATGTGCCTGAAAAATAGTTAAGTGTTTGAAAAGTGATGACAATGTTTTGTATATGCAGCAATACAAGGCATGTTTAGCTTTTGTGAATTATTCCCACTCACTCCAATGTTTCATTCTTCTCCCAGATTCTGTTATCTACTGGCTGAGAGTCTCTTTCCAGCCTTTATCAGTGTGATTAGGAACAGGAATCCTAGAAAGCGCTTTCAAATCATTTATCTAATTAAACAAACCTTTTTAACCCAGACATCCTAAATCTCTGTAGTTTGTCTCTGTTGATTTGGCCAGAAAAGCTCAGATGGTAGGGAAGGGCTTTCCGGGTGGAAAAAAAATAAATTAGCAGTCTGGAAAACAAGGACCTCTGAGTTACATGAACCTCACTAAAACAGCCTGCTCATCCTGTTTATTTTGCTATGGTGTCTAGCATTAGTAGGAGACTAGGAAAATTCAGGTTACCACCCAGCAGGCATTCCCTCTAAAGATAGACAGTGGCAAATACCATGTTTGATGTATGAGAGCCACATCTGAAATTAAGTCTTCAAGTGATTAAATCACTAAATAATCTATTGTTTACTACTTGACTGACTTTCTTCAGGGTTGTGACCATATCAAATTCATTTCTTAATCTTTGGTGCTAAACACGAGCTGTCACATGCCAGGGATCCAATAAATGTTTGTTGAATTGAATTGAACTGAATAAGCGTGGAACATTCCCTATACTAAGGCTACCTTTTTATGTTTCCAGAGCTTCTAACACATCTGAGAATCAACAACTAGGCTTAGAGGAATATTAACATGGTTAGGGGCTTATAAATGTCATACTCTGAAATATCACATGATTAGAGTGACTTTTGTGCTGGGGAAAAAAGGCCCAGGTAGAGTGACCCTTATCCCCACTTTCCCCCTCCTAGTGCCCTACCGAACCATTTATTCTCTAGGTACCTAAAAACACTATTACATTTATTTGTTTAGCTATCTATTCCTTATGGATGGGGTGGAGAGTTCATACATCCTCTTAACCTGGAATTTACCAAGATTATGTCTGTTATCCCAGTATCATTTAGCTGCCCAACTCCACCCCACTTAGATGTCTGGGGACTATACCCTGCCCAGGCTTTCTTCTATGGAGGCACCTCAATCAATCACTGCACCTGGAGCTTTGGGCCCACTCCTGAAAGAATAGAAACCTCTCTCTTGGTGGAATAACAACAACAACAACAAACAACAACAAAACAAAAAAGTAGTTCTCTAAATTTAAGTCTTTCCTGTCATCTTGGACCTTAGACGAATACAAAGAAACAAAGACTCCCTAATAACTTGAAATGTAGAAGACATGCCCATTTGAAAAATCTAATCTAGTAATTAAACTTAAGCTTCTCAGGTTAAACTGCACCTTAATAATGTGGCTTATTTTTTTCAAAATCAGTTAAGGCCCTCTAATGTGTTTTGGAATAAATGGACAGACAAAAATTAAAACGTGGCTGGTCAAGGTAATCAGAAAGCTCACTTCATTCAGTCAATAACAATGGCACTTAACAGGTTCTTTTTACTACTGGGATGTAATTGTGCTTGGCTTTAATTTCTTGTAATGATGGAACAAATTAGATTACTTTATACTTTTAGAAACATTTGGCTTCATTGTATTTTGGTGCTTCCATAAACCCCACTGGAAATTAAATCAGCCTCTATGATTGCTCATTCTCCCTGTTTCGTGACATGTCTGCCTTGTGTTCAGCAAAATGGTAACCATTATCTACCTTAATCCAAGACATTGCACCAGAGTTAAAAGAAATGACCTCCTCCGCCCCCCTCCTTTCAGATTTCCCTATTTGTAGCTATCGAAATTTGGCATGCCTGCTGGGACACAATCTTGTTAGAACAAGCAGAGTAATTCTTGTGTGAGACTTAAGGACTTTCTCTACCATAAGTTCAAAATGTACCTGTGATCCAAATTTAGATGAGGGTATGAGTTGTTGAGAACATGAAGAACATCAAATAGTATTAGGAATTCAAACTACTTGCACTTTGTGCTACCAGTTTCTCCTTTCCCTAGTTCCAGGTGGATATGCAAGATTTGAGGTAAGGAAATCTACTGCCATATACCATTAAATTTAATTAGTCATTAATCCAGTACACTTAATCTTTAGGCCTTTACCCAGGGCGGGTAAAATATTCTAGCAAACATAATACAACTTTCCTGAACACTGCAGCTACTAAGAGATCATACTATAAATTACTTTGCAGATACAGTGCAGCAGACTGCTGTTAAATATTTAAAATATGTGCAACATTATTAATAAGCAATATTGTAGTAAAGACTGCTAGTTGTCCCCTAATATTGGTGCTTTTCTTCATCAGTTGAATTAGGATCTCAATTTTTATCAAAGCATATCACTGCTCAAAACAGAAAATTCCCTGACTCCTATGTAGCCAGGTGTCGCCATAACTAAGTTCTGGTGAATAGGTTGGTGGAAGTGTCATGTAGAGGTTTGAGGAACTTTCCTTATAAGACATCTGTCATATACTTTTTATTTATCCTTCATTCTTTCCTCTTTCCTACTGGCCAGAATATGAAATTGGTGGCTGGAGTTACAGCAGTCATTTTGGACCATGAGTTGAATTTAGGCATAGAGGGCACATCTAACAGCTTCCAAATAGAAGGAGCATATGTCCTTGAAAAATTTATGGAACGGTGTTGCCACATTAGCTCTATACTGTCTATTTTCAGATTTTAATATAATAGAGAAATAAAACATCAATTTTCTTTAAGATTCTTCTATTTTAAATCTCTGTATTCACAGTAAAATCCAATCTCAATGAATACAAACACCAATAACAAAACTTCTATTTACCTGTGATCTAAGACTGAAGCTTAGTCTTGTCAAAAAGAAGTGTGTTAACATAGGCCAGGCTCTAATTTAGATATTGAATGACTGGTTTCCAGCTTACTGTAATTCAAAGACATTCTGTAGTAGCAAATTGCTAGCTAAGAACTCCCAGACCATCTGAAAAATAATTTTAGAAAATATGCCAAACAAAACCCTACAAGAACGACCCTGGACCTTCCCTTAGGGTTTAAGTATTTGTCTTTCCAGCCAGATTTAAAACTCACTGCAGTCTGGAAGCAACTGGAATGAACATCAACAACAAAAATGTTTTCTTGCCATGAAGAGGAACACTGTCATTCGGGGAGCTTCTCTTTCCCCCAGCCCCCATCTACCACTCATTTATACACTTGAACGCATGGATGTTTACACATTTTTTCCGACTCAATCGTCTTGAGCACACAGCTCTTGTTAAATCATTAGAAGGTAGAGGGTCTTTTCAAAATTATTTCTTTCCATGATTTGTCATTTAAAGCCAATGTTTTCTCCTGCAAATCCAACAGCTTTAAAACTAAATTCTTGTGGATCCAAGTCATGTCTGAAAGTTTTATAGAATGACATACTGTGGTCATATAATCAGAGCACAAATACCTCTGAATGTACAATATTTTAAAGCAAAAACAGTTTATGTGTAAGCTCCATGAGGTTATAGAACACAGCTCTCATTTATTACCATATCCCCAGCAGTGCCCCTCAATATAAATCTGTTCAATGAATAACTGAGGAGTCTGTCCAAGACAGTAAACTTATCTGCATACTCTTGAGGCCAACCTCTGCATGTACATTGTCATTGGATGGACATACATCCTCCTAAATGACTTTCCAGCACTGTGACTATATTGTCTACCACTGTCACCAAGGGACTCGTTTTTCATAAATTGCTCTAACGTCACACTCTCCTCCTCAGAGAATTGCTGCACATTCTAAATTTCTGAAGCACTGCCCTTCTCACTTAGATACCCCAGACACAGACATAGTGTTGGATATACTTGGATGGAGAGGGACATGCATACTCAAGCTCCCTCTCAGAAAAAATTGCAACTGTCAGAAATGTGTTAATTATCAAAATGAACTGCATAGATTATGAAGCATAAATCTCAGTTCTATTTCATCACAGCAGTCTAAACCTATATTTTTAAAAATTAAGTTAGGGAATGAAAGTAGTTATAAGAACTATTTTTAGGAGAGACCTACCACTAGGTAGGAATGATAACCCCCAGGACCTCTGCTCTCTTCAGAATTCAGCATTGCCAGTGCCCTTGCACTTCTCTACTGCTTACTGTGAGGGAGCAAGGTAATAGCATGGCCTAAGTACGAAATACTTCAGTCTTTCAAAATTTGGGTTTATCTAATCACAAGAGAATAAAACAGGATCAAAAATATAGAAATATAGAAAGACAAAATGTTCTGTCTGTCCTAATGAATACTAGCTAACTGTAATGCCATTGATAAGATGCATCAATAAAATGATAAGATTTATTAGTTAAAGGAAATCTCATTTGTATTAACTAACCTATTTTCCCTAAGACCAACATTTAGTCATTTCATATATGTGTGTGTATGTGTGTATGTATATATATATATATATACACATACATATGTATATATATTTATATATAGTCATGACATGTTTTGTTTGTAAAATTTAAAATGTTAGTGATATGAACTTTTGTTAGATAGTTGAGCTATTCCTTCTATCAGTTTTAGTATCTGGGATAGAATTTGAGGTAAAAAGGTACAAATGAGTCATGCTCAAATATTCAAAGGCAATCAGATGTTTTATACTATATAGTAGCTATATAGAAAGATGTCCTTGTTCTTGGGAGGTATACATTCAAGGATGGAAGGCCATGATGTGTGTAGTTTTCTCTGAGGTGGTTCAGAAAAAAATAATATGTGTGTGTGCGTGTGTGTGTGTGTATCTGTACACAGAGAAAGAGAGTGTAACAAAGGTTATAAAGCACAAGCAGAACTCTGACAATGAGTGAATCAAGGTAAGAAATATGCATGTGTTCTTTGTACTATTCATGATGCTTTCCATGAAGTTTGAAATTATTTCCAAATAAAACATAATTTTAAAAAGGCAATCAGAATAGTGACAATGAATAATTAAATTATTTCACGGTTGAGCACTCTTTCTTGCCTTATGTACACACACTTCATAAACACATAGACACACATAAATGACATTTAACTGTACTTTTTTTTTGCCTATATAGTGAGTGTTATGAGTGAGAAATTCAGTCTTATATTCACACATTCAAGCTATAAGTGATGCTGAGACTTTTTAGACAATAATCTGATTTTTAAGACAACAATTTTGAATACAAACTATAATGTCTTTCCTTATAAATGACGCCATCCTTTTGTCCTTTAAGATTTGGCTGAAACTGGCTCATGGAGTAAAACTACCTTAGGACATCCTTGAAAAATATAGTTGAGACATATTGCTTAAACCACAGGCTATTGAAAACTTGGCCAAAAGTGACTACTTTGGACTGTTGACTTCAAAAGTGCTGATGAATAAAGTGAACTGTGGAAGACATATGATTTGTTTTGAACACATTTACTGTGATTGATGCCCCAGATTTGGCAAGTTAGTTCACTCCCAGTGGAGATGAAAGTTTCACTGCCTTGCCTCTTTCAACATTCTTGTTGAGACAGGTTTTACTATTATGGGCCAATGTACTAACAAATCACTTATAATTTGCAGCATAATAAATTTATTAGCTACACTATGGATCAATGCTGTACATAACATTCTTGAGTCAACATGAGCTCTTAATTAAATGTCCTTATTACAATGCCTCTGGAAATTTTCCTTCAGATTACTAAAATTCAAGACAGGAGTCTAAGTGTCAACCAGTAATTTGCTAGCAATTTTTTTTGAGATGGGCCAGAGCCAGGGCTAGGGTCAGATTAGAAAGTGATCTATTATGCACGACTGGTTATAAAAGTAACATATGTGATCAAAACCACCAATAAATTGACTCAAATCATTCTATGCCTTCAAGTTATTCTGGACAAGCCAATTTCAATTATTGTCTTAAAAATATAAAAGAGAAGATAAAATTTGAGATAATCAGTTTATTTGGCAGTGGCGGCAGTATGGTGAATGAAAAAAGAGGAAGTTAAAAAAATGAGAATAGGATAGTATCAATTCTTTAGTATAAATTTGAAATATTTCTTTTAAATTGATACCATTCAGAAATATAAAAAAGAAAGTGAGGGAATAAAAACCTAATTCTAAAGTAACTCTAAGGAAGAGACTATTTAAATTAAAAATCTGACCTGGACTGTGGTCAGAATTCAGCTGTTTTGTTGTTTTTGTTGTTGTCATTGATAGAGAAATATGAAACAAATACATGTTTCCTCTTGTTACCCACTAGGAGAGAAGGAAAGACTGGGGAAGAGGGGGAAGAAAGATGGGGGAAAGAGAGTGGGGGGTGGGGAGGAGAGAGAGAGAGAGAGAGAGACAGAGAGACAGAGAGACAGAGAGAGACAGAGAGAGACAGAGAGAGAGAGAGAGAGAGAAGACAAAATCTGGAAAGAAATAAAAATCCAGCTTTAAGACCCCTAAAATATGCTATATTTAAAATATGCTATATATAAATAAATATATATAAAACATGCTATATTGTGCAGACCCCTGCACAATATTGAATTTTGCTAAAGTATATTAGAAATGTTTTTTATTTTAAAAATCAATTGGTAGGCCTATTAGCCAAAGTGACATTTGCATTCTCGTTACTCTTTCATGCAAGCTCTGTGGGCTACCATTGAGAAAGTCCTAGGCAAACTCAAAATGGTCCACTTTGTGCAAAGTAGTTTACACAGCTCTTAGAATAAACCACATGGCACCAATGCTGACCCTGCTAAAGTTGGGTATGCTATCAGGTGCTATAGACTACCCATGCCCCAGTATTTTGTCACAATGAACCATAAATCTATTGGCAGTAAATTTTCAGTATCTCACACAATATGGTGATTTGTTAATTCAGTTTAGTTCCCTTTTTAACCAGTTTTTTACTCGTCTCTAAAATATCAATAAACTATCTGTTTTTACTTGTTTATCAAATGACTTCTGAAAAATGCATTTAATGAAATAATCAGTGATCCATGAAATAATACATTTACTAGTGATGACTCCCTTCCCATGTTTCAAATTTTTTTTTTTAAGCACTAGCTTTTTTCTATCCTTCCAAAAAATAGCCTGACCTCCAAGAGTAAGGAACATGTCAGTTTTAGAAATATCCACAATCTGCCCTAATTTCATAACAGAAAGGAAGTTTCATTAAAGAAAAGAAAGGCAGTAGACTCTATGCTAGCCTTACACACTGATCTCAAGTTCACCAATACCCGATTTTCATATTTGAGAACTTTGCTTTTTTCTACACACAGGGCTCTTTCATTCCCTGCCCACGAAGGATAAATGTGGTCTACTTGTCATATTTGTAATGAGAATAAATTATCACAAACTTTTCTTTGCAGAATAAACATCTTAAATCTAATGTTTTCTTGGGAAATAAAATCAAGGAATGATTGTTAAGAGACTGTAGACAAATAAAATATTTTGTTAAGGAGTACCAAGTACATTGAAAACCTAGAAATCCCATTCTTTCCTTTGACTTATACTGTTTTAATCATATGACATTATGCATATCAGTTTGGAAGCTACTGAGACATTCAACATAATATTGTCTTTTGAATCTATAATTACTGACATTGCTCTAAGAAAGTCAATTTTACACCAGTTTGTTTTGTTCCTTGATAAACTATACCTCCTTTGATAGGATCTGAGAATTGATATTATTATTTCACAAAGAACACAAAAGTGACTCAAGTAGATGAAGTTTCAAAGGTGGTCCCTGTCAAAGTACTTCTACTTCAAGCAAAGTTGTCCCAATCTTTCCTTGTATTTTTTAGATGCCCTTCTAAATATATATATATATTTATATACATAAGGTGTATATATACGTATATATATAAAGTGTGTATACACACACACACACACACACACACACACACCTTATTCACTCTCCTAATGGAAAGCCATTGATTCATTTCACAAATATTTATTGAACATGTAGTATGTACTAAACATTGGATAAGATGTTGGACATGTAAAGGAAAATAGATAAGCCACTGATCTTAAGAAACTCACGGTCTGGTCAAGAAGAGAAATCAGCTAAGAAACAATCCTAGTGTACTCAGTGATAAGGGCTCCACCTACAAAACAGAGCCATCTAACGTGGTCATAGGGTGGGGGGTGGGGCTTCCTAAAGGA
>NW_006431912.1:1025130-1031044 GCF_000325575.1 Pteropus alecto
GGGAAGGGGTCGCAGATTGAGAGAATAACATGGACAAAGATGCAAAGTCATGAGGACACACTGCATTTGTTACAGCAGAAGGTGCATGTGCAGAATAGTGTGAGATGAGGCTAGAAAGCTAGGCAGGAGAGGATCATAAAGATTAATGACTAGTGAAGGGAGTTGGTCATATCCCCGTGGCGGGGCGGGGAGGGAGCATGGAGAGATTGTTATTTTTAAGACACTGAGTCTTCTTTTTACTTTTCATTCTATAGAGAATAGGAGAGAAAGTATGCCTTTATGGAGAGTGAGTTAAAAGGAAGAAAATAGCCATAGGTTTCTAAAGAGAGGAAAAGATATGTGATCAACAACCTGTTCCAATTAGGACAGTTTTTTTTTTTTTTAAATGCAGTAAGTTATCACATACTTTACCACATTTCTTGTCTATATGATGGAGCTGAAATATTGACTAGGTTTCTGATATAATTTCTGGAGGACGAATGTCTCTGCAGGGATGAATAAACCAAACAGATTGGATTCATATGGGTTTGCCTTATGACATTTTTTTTTCCACATAAGATTAGAAGAAAAACGGATTTCACTCAATTTCCTGCCTTATTTGGGTTAGAATGGAAGTCTGTGCCATTATCCCTTTGCCTATTCTTTTGTATTTAAAATCTGATGTGGAATTGTGCTGTTACAGAAGAAATAATTTAATACCTTCTGCTACCTCTTATTTCTCATGGGCTTTAACTTTTTAAGAAAAGAAAGAAAAACAGGACACAGACTTTCTTTACCTCATGAAAAGAACACTATTTTAGACTTTAAGAACATTTTAAGTTACCAAACACATTTATTAATTTACACTAACTACATTACAATTACTTGCAGGCTAAGTACCTTGAAATATGTGCAATCTTTTATACTCTTATGTGATCAGTTTTTAATAACATTTACGAAAACCTCAGAAGACCACAAAAATGAAATTCTATTGTAGACCCTTAGTAACAAAACTTGAACCCCCATAGTTTAAAATCCAGAGCTTAAACTGCCTAATTGAGCTCTAGATTAAAAATGCTGATATGCATGAAGTATAAATTCTGACATCTCTATAGCTGAATATTTTGAAGTTTCAGTATCTTTGTTCATAAAAAAGTAAAACTTGACCCTAACTCGTACTACCAGCATGCTGAGATTCCCTTAGGGTATAGATTTCATTTGGGTTAACATGATTGTTGATATTGGTTGTACTTAATTTGTTTATTAATTCAAACACGTGTGTGTGTGTGTGTGTGTGTGTGTGTGTGTGTGTGTGTATTGGACAATTTCTGTGGCAGATACTATAACAGGTGCTGAATTCAATGATGAATAAAACACATTTGGTTTCTGTGCTTAAGCATCTTCCTTTGTGGAGCACATAATCAAACAAGGAATGCCAGCAATAAATAAAAAAATTATATATGATTAACATTACATGTAAAAATGCCACCCCTGCAAAGGAAATAAATATGTAAACAAATATATAACAAAAAAGATCAGTAGGTGATGCACATTTCAGAAAAAGAGGCTTTAGGCAGGAAATCCTGGCTTTGGATTTGAGTTTCAAATATAGCTTGAGCCAGTTACTCAAGTCTTCTAAGCCTCAGTTTTCTCTGTAAAGTGAGGATAAAACTACCTTGTGTATCTGATAGTATGAGAATTGGCTATAAGACCAGGCAACTCATTAAACTGCACTTATTATAATTATTATTTTCTTAAGTCACAGTTTTCACACTGGAGGGAACATTTCAACTTGGTCTAGAAGAGCAAGTAGAGTTTACCAGGCAGAAAAATTTTGTTAGGGTGTTCCAGAGAGAAAGAACAAAGTGTGCAAATTCAAATGGCCAGAATTAAAATGTTTTTTTAGAAAAATGGCAAATAGATCCATGTAGTTGAGGCATACGTTATATAAATAATCTTCCTACCTCTTCTTTCAACTGATAAACAAAGGAAAGCATTCTAAAAATCAACTTATATCTCTTTCTGTTTATACCTTCTCCATTCTCCATGCCATTAAAAGACATATCTATTTTATAATAACTCAAGATTGACAGATTTTACAGCATTAGACAAAAAAAAAAAAGAAAAGTTGACAGCAAACATGTTCCATGTGAGACTTGAAATGCTCCAGCAGTTTCAGAAGATGCAATTAAAGGACTAAATATTTGTCCAGGGATATTTCAGTGGTGCTCCTACCATCATCCTAACCGTGATTTTCTACCTTAATAAAACTCTATTCCTTATTACTTATACTATTTGTGGATTCTGTTCCAGAACAGCATGTTGCTTTTTCATCCAACAGGGAAGCCCTCTCCTTCTTCTCTGGGAGATTCCTGAGCAACAACGAAAATGATAGTTACCATCAACACAGCTAGTCTTTGCATGACACTTGAATGACTCACATTTCCAAAGGCCATGTTAGCCTTCATCCAGATTCTACTCTTGGCATTATTAACCTGATCTAGTGTTGTCTTAATAAATAACTTGCTCTGTTATGAGGAAGTTTTAATAAACAATTAAAAATGTTTATTGCTCTAAGTTTTGAATATAAAAGTAGCCTTCTCCATTATAGATTATTTGGGAAAATGCTGAGGGGTTCAAGAGAAAAATAGAATAATTTTATAATTTTATCACCTATAATTCTACCATTCAGAGATAACTACTGTGAAGATTTTGATGTATTTCTGTCCAGTTTTTTTCCCCCTAAGTAGCTCTGTAAATGAGTTACAAAAGATGAATTACAAGGTCAAAGGGAATAAAATTTTTAAGTTTCTTGATGTATAGTGCCAAATTATTTTTTAGAAATAAACCAATCTTTACCTTCAGAAATACTGTTTGAGAGTAAAGTCATATGATATTCTCATCAATACCTATTACGAAATATTATAAATACATAAAAATTGAAAATATGTTATTTTGTTTTAATTTGTATGTCTTATAAGTAAGAGTGATCGATTTTTATATTTAAATTTTCTTTTTAGCTAAGTTATATAGACAAATAAAGAATTTAATAGTATTACAAAGATCAAAAAAAATCTTGCACTGCCTCCTCCAACCCTAATATATACAGATACCTTCCATTCTTCCATTCAGAGGTAGCCCTTTTGAATCTTTTACCTGATTTATTTGATGTGTTACCCTGTATCTTTAAATGGCATACCTGTATTGCTGCTTCCTAATATTTCAGTTTTAGGCATTGACTGTTAAAAGTCAATGAGAAAGATGAGGATTTAGCTCCTCATCCATTAACACTTATCATCCTCAATCCTTCCAATAAATATAGCAACTTTAATTAGATGAAGTTATCATGTTTATATTAGTAGGACTCAAGAAAAACTATAAGCAGTTAAATTATGAAATATACTCTGATTACTTTTTATTTTCATTAGTTTTTATTTTCCTTATAGTTAAAATTTCTTGTCTTTTTTTTTTGTTTGTTTCTTTGTTTATTTCCTTGGTTGTTCCTATAATTATAACTAATTTGATCCTAAATGTTGCCCCAATTGCAAATATCTCCTTTAAGCATGGTTCAAGTACATTAAGAATTTTATCAAATTCCTTTTCTTGAAGAGGGCCTCTTCTAATCTGGGTAGGTTATTCCTTAGGTCTGTTGCACAGCTGTCATTTAGGATGTTCCTTCCTCATCATCCTGATAGATGTTTTTGGAGTTCACTCCCTTGTTTTGGTGAGCATGTTTCCAGTAGCTTCCTGAGTGCATGTGAAATGTCAAGTATCTTGCTGGGGTGAATGAGGGACAGTCACACCTTTCCACAGAACATAAGATGGGATCTACGTCTAATTGCTTCTTTTACACGCAGGCAAAATTTTTGAGTCCATGCGTCTTTGAAATTGTCTTCATTTTATGCTGCCTCTTGATTAATAGTTTGGCTGAAAATAGAATTCTTCACTGAGAATCATTTTTCTTCAAAATTTAGAAGTATTCTTCCACCGTTTCCTATGTTTCAATATGAAAGTTAAGAAGTCTTTGTATGACCTGATGATGATCCTTAGAATAAGTCATGTATATATGTATATGTGTACAGTGATAGATACTCTTATTATTGAGTTCTGGACATTTTTCTTCAATTATTTCCTCATTCGAGTTTCTCTTCTATCTATAATTTCTATTATTTGGATGTTAGATTTCTTGAACTAGCTCTCTAATTTTCTCAATTTTTCTCTTTATTTTTTATTTGTCTTTTTGTTCTATTTCCCTGGAGATGTTCTCAAATTTATCTTTCAAATCTTCTATTGAATTTCATTTCTGCCACCATATTTTTACTTCTTAAGAGCTCTTCTCTTATTCTCTGAATGTTCTCTTTTTATAGCATCCTGTTCCTGATGAAAGCAATGCTAGTAATATTGACAGATACAATATCAACTATATCTCTTCTTATCTCTAAGGATACTTTATATTTTCTTCCTTCTTCAGCATCTGTACTTTTTTTAGATTGGTTTATGCATAATTGGAAGCTGAATTGGGTAAGATTAGAACTCCCAACCTTCAGAACTCATTCAACAAATATTTGAGCATCTATATTTGCCAGCCTCTAAACTTTGAAGAAATAATGCTAAAACAATTAAAAAACTCATATTATTATGAACATAAATATGTAAATGTTTACTTAATCCCTCTGTTTTCAGTATGGCACCTTAATCTTCAACTGTGCTTGTTGTACATCAGTCTGGAGGCTATTTTTTGCCCTTTTGAGAATAAATGTCAAGTATCTTGCCAGGGTGAATGAAGGACAGTCACACCTTTCCACAGAACATAAGATGGGATCTACGTCTAATTGCTTCTTTTACAGTTTTAGTCTTTACCCCATTCTCTTAGGTATGGGGCATGGCTAATTTTGGAGTCTTTTGGTTGTTTTGCACTATTCATAGGATTGCTTTTTTGACTTTCCCTAGTGCTAGCATAGGATGTAGAGCTTTAACTGTCTACTAAGGCAACTGCCACTTATCCATTTGTTTTCCAGCTTCCAAAATTTTGTTGTTGTTACTCTTCTCTCGTTTTCTTTGCCATTGTGGTTTATGCTTTAAAAAGTCCTTTCATGATTTTCAGAAAGTAGAGGTGTTCAATGAATGTGCTAATTGCTTTATCTTTACCTAGAGGTCCCGATGTTTTTAATATTCTAATTTGTCATTTATATATATTTTTTGTGAACTTTCTGAATATGTCTCTTATGATTTAACAATGACACCTTAGTGTTTTCCTTTCTTATTTGCATGAGCTCTTTCTCTGTTAGTGTATTAGCCATTGACCTGCAATAGCTTTAGGATGACTGATCTTAAAGCCTACTGTGTTATCTGTGGTCCCTTGGTTTAGAATGCACACAGGTTATGAATTGCTTAGGTGAAGGAGATGTAATGAAATGTACTCTGAATGCTTCACCAAAATAGATGTATTTAAAATCACATAAAGAACAATCTGCAATCATGAGGCCTAATACTTGTATCAGGAAGATACTGAATTTTAACCATACTAATTCAATAAATTTACATTTAACAGTTGATATCTGTGAAGCACCATATCCCTGAGAGTACAAATTCCAAGGGTCTGAGTCCCTTTCTTACAAGATTTTCTAGAGAAAACAGATCCACAAGTAATTATAAATCAATGAGAACTGATCTATATCAGAAGCACAAAGCTGAGAACAACCTCTTGGTCTGTGAGTTCTGGGAAATTGAGGAAGGTTTCTGAGCTAAAGAGGTGACATTCGAGGTGGATCTTGAATGATGCGTGGTGGTTTCATCAGGCTGCAAAGGTGACAAAAGTCACCTCAGTTTGAAAAAAGAGTGTGCAAAATGTTGCAGATGTAAAAAAAAATGTGTATTTAGGGAGTGTGAGAAGTCTTTGGGGGCTGCTGAATGTATAAAATATATATATATATAC
>NW_006431912.1:1031063-1048092 GCF_000325575.1 Pteropus alecto
AATGAAACTGCATAGGATTTTAGAGTCTAGCATGACCTGCTTAATTTTATGGATTGGAAATTAGTCCTAGAAGTTATAAGTTGTCAAAGATTCCTTTTAAATGACAGAACTAGGACTAAGACATGATGTTCTGACTTTTTTTAGAGCATTGTTTACTATATCATACAATTTCTTACTTCTCACTATAGATAAAGATTATTTTCCTAAGTGCAAGTTGAAAAAGAACTGATTAGAAGATCTAGGAGACAGAATTCAATTCTAACCGACCGGTAGTGGTTCCCTTGAAGTGCTTTATTAAGGATTGTGAGGTCTACAGAAAATGCACAATATTTTAATTATATCTATCTCATGGGCATAGGATGGGAGAAATGCCATATAATTATTTTCTATGAACAGAAAACACCTATTGGAAGACAAGGAGTGGAAAATAAGAAGGAAAAGAATATACCATATATAATATATGACTAATGTCATTGTGGCTTAGTTTACATTATTGAATTTATTCTTTTGAAAAAGCCATTAAATTTTGGATCATATTATCTAAAACATCTCCTTTTTCAACTTTATTTCCTCATTTTAGTGTTCTCTTTTAAATAGTGGATATGCTTGTTATTCAGTATTTGAGATGATGCAAAACTATTGGTTACTTTGATTTCTTTTCAATAAAAAGTCTTTTATTAATCTTTCAAATTATTGGTATGCACATTTGTTACAAATAAAACTCATTGTGTCAGATCTTGATTATTTTGTCACTCATATAAATAGGAATTTATTAATATACTACATACATTATAAATGAAAAAATCAGGTTTTCTTGAAACATTTGCTTATTTAGAATCAAGCATATAAGAAGAAAAGACTTTCTATAATATGGAATAATTCCAAAATTTACTATAATTTTCTACAAATATAAAGCATATACAAATTTCCTGCCATTTTTCTAAGATTAACATTAGATAAACATAAGTGTTAATCTCTTAGACTGCTTTAACTTTTCTAAATATTTTCACAACCTATTTATTTTTATCCATATTTTTAGTTAGAAATATCTGTTTGTAATTTTTAAAGACCAATACTATTTTTTTTCCTATGCAATTTAACCTAAAATGACATTATCTGTAAACGAGATAATTTATTTCCCCATTTTTCTACTTCCTAATGCTTGCAGTCGTAAATGCCATTGCTGATCCTTCTAAAAAGCACTTTTCAAGAACTGTGCCTTACTTTGGAGCTCTTGAGCAACCTCCTGAGAATTCTTGGACTAAATCAGAAGGAAGGCTAAAGAAACAGAAGAACACTATTGCCTCCTTAAGACAATCAAATGAAATTCCCTGGCTTACTTTGGCAATCAGTGTAAACCAAAATGGCCATTTTTTGCATCAGTAATTTATATTTTATACAGAACATATTTTACACTGATATTTAGAAATAGGAAAGCAGCACATTTCTCTAGCTGTAAGTGGAGCCTCTTGGCAAATAAAAGAAAAACTTATTCCCATTAGCAAAACATTAAAATTTAAATCTAGAGAACAAGTACTTAAAAAATCTGATAGAAAAAGTCCTTGATTTGTATTTTGTGTAAGCAATTGGTTTGAGGATATTGCTATATAAACACAGAAAATACTGGCTAGACTGTTAGAAGTCTTAAGTGACAATAAGAGGAACGGAAAAAAATAAGCTAACTTCGATAATGAAAATATGGAACCTGAGGAGTGCCTGGTGACCATAAATATATACCTTTATGAGCCTGACAATTTCTATTCAGTTCATACAATTAACAAGTTTGATAAATACAATTATAACTCTCACGTTGAAACAAATGCTCTTGCTAAGAGCAAAAAATTGTTATTGAGCAGATGGTATTACGTTTTCTTTCCAATTTATGTTCATAAAGCTCAATGCTTAGCCTTAAAAATGTCAAATAATTCAGATTTCAGGATAGTACATACCAACTAATCTGCTCTGCTTATTTCCACTCTGTCATTCCTCTCTTGAAAAGCTCAAACAAGACAGAATGATTGACAGAAATAAAAACAAAAACATGGTCTGCTACATGGTCTTATCTATAATGCAACATTTTAACATCTATAAAAGATAGCATAATTCAAAACAATAGTATGCCCCAAAGTTCTAATCTATAACACATATGTGGAAAACTTTATTCTTGCCAGAATTGCCACCAGTATGAAAATCTTTGATTACCAACTAAATCAGAGTTCATTTCCACTGTGGTGTTAAGAGCTAGAATTTTAAATACATGAAAACTTAGGTTCAAATCCTAGCTCTGGTACTTATAAGCAATATGACAATTGATTGTGTTATTCACCTCTCTGGTCTCAGGTTTCTTATTGGTGATAGCTTTTAGTGGGTTCTTCTGAATATTAAAAATACATTATAAAAATGCTCTTAGCAGAATGTCTGCATAGAGTAAATGTTTGACAAAATGATAACTAACATATTGGCCCAGTTATTGGAGAACTGAAGTTTTAAATAAACAGTTTATCCTTATGGTACATTCAATATAATCACAATTTTAAATTATTTTTTGTCACTTTGCTTTTCTAGGGAAAAAATTTCCTCCCCATTTTTCTTAGATTTGTTTTGAGTTATAAAAGAGATTCATACACATCTGAAGCAGTTACACCATACTGTATAAGTGTAAGACTGACAGCTGATATTCAAGATTTGGCAAGAGTCCCAACACTTTCTTTTCTCAAATCTACCTGAGGGCTACCATGTACATATGATCAGTCAGCTATTCTAGGACATTGCTGCAGGTTTAGGTCAGGCGACTCAGGGATAGGACTGGTCAGAAGCCTGCCCTTCCCACCCATCAGGCACCCCTACCTCCCTTCCCCATCCCAACTGAGCAGTCTTCCGGTTGTAGATCAGAGGTGTCTTTCCTTCTTGCACAAAAACAACAAAGGCCAAACTATCTTACTAGCATGAATTTTTATCTAAACTTCTTCTTGGGGAGCTCCCAAATTCCTAAAAATCTCTATTTCATAGCGGAGTTGCTATTTCCTGAGTGAGCATCTGAATCTTTTGTGAAGTTCAATGAAACGTCAAGGATGTCCTCCAGAAACATCTGATTCTCCTTTTAACTCCTCTTATGTCCATCTCCCTGCTTGTTGTCGTTCTTTTCATCTTGATAACTAATTCCCTGACTTAAAAATCAATGCAATAAATAAACAGCATGCACATAAATGGTCACTGCACTACTGTTTGTAATATTAAAAAATCAATAGGAAAACAATACAAAATTTGATATGCATACCATGCTACAATTTAAGAATATTGTTATAGATTTATATGTACTGAAATAAAATAATCTCCAGAACATATTAAATATAAAAGTCAGTCATAGACTAACGTGTAATATATCACTTTAGATAAAAATATTTCCCATAATTCTAATGTATAAATATTTAATTAAAAATTCAGTAAGGATGTATGCCAAATTCTATCCATTACTAAGTGGTTACTTTCAAGGTGAGCAAATCTAACGGAGTAGGAAGGAGGACTTTCCCATATTCTGGAAGGTTTTAAGTATTTTATGACATGAAAGTACTTATCTATTACTCATTTTAAAATTATACATTAAAAGAAAATCTCGTGGTAGAAATCTTAGGAAATACAGAAAAAGTAAAAAAAAATATATACTAAAAAGTACGTATAATTCTACAATCCAATGCTCATTTCTGTAAAAAAAATATTTTTCTAATACATTTCTATACACATATGCACACGTTCAATTTTTGAAGCAGAAATTCTCATTGATTTGATACCTTAAAACATTTGACATATCAAAAAGAAAAAAAAAGGATTCTTATAAAGAGGTAACACTAGGAACTACTGGCCAACGTAGGCATGGCTTTTATCTATATAGCTTAACGCTCAGGTGAAAACATGCTGCACACAACAAGAATGCTACAGACACACACACACACACACACACACACACGTTTTCCATGTTCCCAGTCCCATTAGGGTCAGGGAAGCTGATGATTGCCTAAGAGACTGCCTGTCTCACACTACTGACTTAATTCTTACTAGCGCTTAACTCTGGTGCATTTCCTCTGATCTCAGAATGCGTCACTGTAAATTCCATAATAAGACAGCAGTTGCAATTTTTGGAATGTGGATTCTGATGTGTGGCTCAAATAAATGTTATGAGAATGCTAGTGGAGCTCTGTGGGCCTCAGTTTCCTCATATCTAAACACATCTCCACAGCCCTTCCATGGTAAACAGTCTGTGATTTACAAAAAACCACAAAGAATCATGCTGAATTGACCATCACAATATGGCCTGCTTTCAGAGTTCTTAAATGAATCCTCAAAGTCAAACTTCCTGCAAAATGACTTCACTTGTTTATTATGTAGTATTTGTCTCCATTCTCCAGAATGCTCACCAGATGGTGAATGAGTATATCTCTCCGTCTAACAACATCTTTATATTGTTTCTTGCCACTCATTACTTAAAGTTGAAAGAAAAAAGAGAAAAAGAAAAACCCCATGGAATCAAGTACTCAGCTGAAAAACGTAGCTTTCTCCTTAGGAAAAGGCTATAGGACAAAACAGGGGCCCCAAACAGCGGTCCTGTGAGAACGATGATACAGATGATCCTGGTTTTGATCTTCTTTGAAGATGATTGAAAACAAAGTTGAATCTGTACCAATTTTGACAGGCATGGAAGTCAGATTCACAAATAGGAAATGTGAAGCTTTCCCAATGTTCTATTTAGTCTTTAAATACATTCATAAAAGTCACTATTATTTAAGATCTGTACTATTAATATGAAGGAGATAGTACTTAGATATCTAATCTTATCCCAAATATAATTAAGTAAAATTTTCAAGATAAAAGCATGGTTTGATATTATCGATCAGCCATTGCGAAGTAAAATAACAAAAGTCTTCAACATCCCAACAAATTTATGTAAGACTCTTTTAATAAAACAGTGATAGCTTAATTTAAAGTAAACATTAATACTCAAGTATTTTGATTGGAAACTTATTGTCAATAGAACAATGAGAAAAAAGCACAAAGTCCTACTACATCCAAGGAGAGGTCATGCTTTTAAATGATACCGTCATCTACAGTAAAAAAACTCATTTATTTTTTATTTGAAAAATATAAAAACTGATCAAAATAGGTGGTGGGGAGTCAAATATCATTTAAGCAATATTTTACAGAAACTATAAAATTGTTGAGAGAATTAACTAGAGTATCAATTATTGATGTTCTTCATTTCAGGAAAGTTGAATGCTGTCCTATCTTTAAGGAGTAAAAACTTCTTGCTGTTTAGTTTGCTTTTTGTAAGTACACATGATAAGCAGCAGAAAAATTAGTCTGTTTTTAGAAGTTATATATAAATTGCTCAATATAAATATGGATATTAAATTGTTTCACTATCAAATATTCTGAGTCCTACAGGCAAGAAGAAATCAAGTAAGGAAGTGGATTTGTTATTTGACCTATCTCTTAAGTTCAAGCTTCCTATATGTATTTCTTCTGTCTTTGTCCATACGGTTATACAATTATCACTGGATAGCTGAATTACTAAACAGTTTTCTATATCTTTTTCTCAAAATCATATTTATTCTACAGTGGTCTCCTAAAGCATAAAATTAAATCAACAGTGTTTATAATGTAACCCATCACACTTATTAAAGAGTTGATAGTAAAATAGGACTCCTAGTATAATAATAGAAGGTTTCTTATCACACTAGTAAATAGCTCTCATTTAACATCTATAATTAACAATGAAACAAATTAGAAATAAGAAAAGATTTAATGCTGCTCAGGAAATTCTAACCTAAGCAATTAAATGAGAAAACCAAATATGAGGTATAAATGTGTGAAAGAAGAGAGCAAAATTATATTTTCAGATGATAATTCTATAACTTAAAATTCAGGAGAATGATCCAAAATGTATAAGAAAGATAGAACATTATAAAATACATATACACAATAGGCTTTCTATATACCAGCAATAAACAAAAAATGAATCCCATTTGTATAATCGTAAAACATAAAATATCTAGAAATAAACTTTATAAAATATGTAAAAGTCTTCTATGAATAACATTATAAAACTTTACTGAAGGACATGTTTAAAAACTAGAAAAAATATGTATTGAATTTCCTGGGTGGGAAGATTCAATATTTTAAAAACAGATTAATCGATGTTTTTTTTTTTGCAATTATTTTTGCTCTAAAATGTTAAAATATTCTTAATTATGCAATTTGATTTATAATAGCTACTTTCTTCTTGAAGACTTTTTTCTTAGAACACTCTGATGACTTTCTAATTAAGGCTTCCTACTTTCTAGGCCTACTACACTGTTGTCATCCTGGAATTTATTTTCTTAAAACACCTGGGTTGATTCTGGGTCTTTTTGCATCTTTGGTTATCTTCTGTATAGGATTCCTGTTGTTTTGTTTTGCTTGAATATATCTATAAGTTTTATATATATATATGTATATATATACATATATATATACATATATATATAATATAAATATATTTAGATATAATATATATGCAATATATGCATATTTATTACAAAGGATCTGTAGGAAGTAAACTTGTGAACTTAAGACCTTATATTCTTAAATAAATCTTCAGCTTATTGTTAGTTCGGCTATCAATATTGGGCTCTAACCAATCTTCCTTAGAACTTTGACACATTGTCTAGTCTGTCCCCACTTACCTTTGAAAGATTCTTTTTTGTTCTCTAGAAGATTTCAGCATTAATTCCTTACCTTTGGAATTTTGAAATTTCATCAGGTATTTTTTTGGGCAACGGATGAACCATTTCAATTTGAAGACTTGAATCACTATCTTCATATCAAGTAACTTTTTTTTTTCAATTATTTTTCCTGACCCTTCTCACACCCCACTATCATCACACTATTCTTATTTCTTTACTTTTTTTTTTTTTTAAAATGATCATAATTTACATCCTTGTCTTTTTGCTCTACGTTCTGGGAGATGTGTTTGACTAATTCAATATTCAAGCATGTTCAGTTATTTTATCAAGTCCTTTAATTTTTTTCCCCAGCATCCTGCTCCTATTTCACAGAAATCTAATAATACTTAATGGATGTACTCTTCTCCTTAATCCAGTCCTTGGAATTCTCCCTTACCTTGCATTTGAGAACACAGCTCTCCTGATTTCCTGCCTATGCCTCCGTCACTCTTTTTAATATCTTTCTCTAATATTCTTATTTCTCTAATAGTTCTTCTTTCTCTAATATTTTTCTCATCTTACTTTTGGCCCACTGTGAGGACATTTATCTCCAAAACTGAAATGTCTACCTACTATGTTCTAAAAACTCCAGCTTAGATTGCTCTTCTGTATTCAAATCTCCACCTGAATGTGCACAGACATCTCAAACTCCATATTTCCAACATGGCTTTTATTCTTTACGTTAATTTTGCTATCTTACTGAAATCCACTATCATCACATAGTCATTGAAGCCAGAAATCCAAGCACAATCCTTGAGTGTTCCTTATCTCAAACCCAATCTTTTGGACATCACCAAGTTATGTCTGTTTCACTCTATATATAACTATTAAGTTTTTCCTTCTATTCTGAATTCCCTTAATTCAAGCCCTCTTTGTTTCTCATGTGATTATTGCGGTAGAATTTGAACTGGTTTTCCTGATATGTCTTCTCCTACTCACTCCAATTTTATCTCCACATCAACATTTCTCAAATTTGAGAGGTCACAGATTTCCAAGGACATTTCCACAACCCTCACAGGTATATAGTCTCCATATGAGAAACTTTAGAGCAGTTATATTCTTTTTCTTCAGGTGATTATGTGTGGTTACTGTAATAAGTCATGCATTGATAAACCAAAGGCAAAATTAGGCACCTGATCCCAAAAATGCTTATATTCAATTTTTTAAATAAATAAAAAAACATAAAATTAAAAAAAAGTTATTACAAAGACCGCTTTAAATACATCACTCTAAACTGTGCCAAAATTAAAGAACATGATAAGACTCAAGGCCGATATTACTCCCCTTGAATAAAATCACCCCAGTGATTTTATAAAAATCAAGCTTCTTAGCATGACATTCAAGACTTCCTAGCAGTGCATGAGAGGTTACTTTTCTTTAATCATCCCTCTCATCCCTTCCTCGCCATCACTGTGCCATATACTGAAACCTGTTTGGGGTTCTCTTATGCCTTTCACACTGAAATATTTGTTCAAACTATTGACCTCTAACCATATACATCCTTGCTGCTCTAGCTAACTTCTCATCCTCAAAGCCCCAGTTCATAGATTTTCATCTCCAGGTGAATCTGATTTTTTTTGTCCTTCTCTCTTCTCTAGTCTTGGAATGGTATGTGTGCAACCATAGCATGCTGTAATGTAACTGACTATTCCTCTTTCTGTTTAATATCCTAAGCTGCTGAGTCCTTGAAATTTGGGACTGTCTTAATCCATTTTCCAGTCTTCAAGAGTGGAGGTACTCAATACATAATTGTTAAATTGTTAAATTGACCAATGATCTCCATCTATATTTATCTTTCCTTTTTCTACTGGAATTAATTAATTTATTTATTCACTAATAATCATTCATCTGTTAGTTTCAGGGAACACAAAACAGAAGAAGACATTGTTCTGGCCCCTATAGAGCATTTTATTATTGTGCCATCCTTTTTTTCCCCCTCTAATCATTTAGTTGTATAGGTCTTTTCTTCAGAAGAATAGCAGGGATTCGTAACATCTCTGCTTCTCACAGTTCTTAAGACCGCTGTAGAGGTTCAACATATATTTGTGGAATAGCCTTATTTTGTCTTTAGGGCTGCCTATTAATCCATGGTTCTGTCCGAGGACCCTGTTGAGTGGAGTAGTTATAGGCTTTCTGGCATAAATGTGCTAAGTAGGCTGTAGGGCAGAATTAGGGGTTCAGAAAAGAAACAAAATGATGATTTTGATTCCAAGTTATTAGCTTAGCTATGAGGGTGATAATTATTCCATCAAGATAGACTAGTTTGTATTGAGTCTTAGTCAACATTATATTTTAGTTTTACAATATTTAGAGATTATTTATTTCTATATTTAAAGATGAAGAAATCAAGGCAATTAATCTAGACTTATAGGTTTGATTATAAAATCATTTTCAATTCTGGTGATTGTATCTCATTATTTCTGGATAAACATGTTATTGTTCTTTAATACTAAAAAATGATAATAGAACTAAGACTTATGGAATATTTATATTGGGCAATCTCATTTTTAAGCTCTTTTATATGTATTAATTCACTGAATCCTCATGACAACTTTTATTATATTCATTTTATTGCTAGGAATTTGCCTTATAATAGTGGAGTAAACTTAAGGACATTATTTATCTTCTGAGTTTCATCATTCTTGCACCCTTTACAGCCTGTGAGGAGGAGCCTTTAGGTAGTCTTTTATAGACTGAACAGTACTATATATTCGAGAATTTTTACAATACATTAAAGTTATTTTTAAGAGTCTGAAAAGGAAAGTCTTCCAGAAAGTCCAAATAAAGGCAGAGATGAGCTGAGACACCAGCACTGAATATTCAGACTGCTACTAATCATGTTAAGCTGCATGTTTTACTGCTAAATCTAAGGGAGAGATTAGATGGGAGGAGAGTGGGAGGCAGGAAGGTATAAAGCCTGGATATTTGGAAAGTAATATAATTATTTTATGATTAGTTTAAGAGCATTATCAATTATAGAATAAGCAGAGTTAAAAAGGATTCAGGAAGGAGTAAAACTGCAAGAATACAGTTAAAAATTATCAGAACCATCTGTAAAAGCATAAACAATTTCATGAGATATCTTTCTTTAAAAAAATAATATTCTAATTAGTTGCTATTAGCAATCAAATGATGAACACTACTCATGTTTTATGCATAGAGCAGTTGACACCATGTCTAGTGCATTTGGCATTAGTCTAGGAGTTAGAAAACCCAAGTTCTATGCCCAGCTTGGTTCCATGTCAATAAAGAAGTGGCCATCCCTCTCTGAGAAGATCTGTCTCCTCCAGGGATAAAGAACATGTTAATGCACTTGCCTGCTCTCCATTTCAAAAGGATGCTCTAAAGATTGGTAAGTCAATATCCATAAAGTTCTTTGAACTCTTTAAAAGATAAACCGTACAGAGACATACTGGCAAGAGAACCACTACCATAATCTTTTATTCATGAGAGGAACAATGAGGAAAAAGATCTAAAAGGCAGTTCCAAATTTTAAAAATGTCAGATAGAAATGCAAAAAGTTAAAGGATAGGAAACGACAATAGTGACAGAATCCAAACCAATATTTGCATTCTGTATTTTGATTCCAAATTATTAGCTTAGAAGGGTCCTCTATTGAGTGCTCCAGAGTATTATTAGCCTTTCACATTGACATGCTGTAACAAATATTTTAACTTATGTAGACTTTGGTTCCCTAAACAATGCTTGAAAATGCCTTTTAGAAAACACTTTTCTTAAACAAGTACAAAACAACAACGATGAAATTCAAATATCTACTAAACATATGAAAGAGCGTTCACCCTCATTAGTAATCAGGGAAATACAATGACCTCATTATAGAGCCTCCATATTTGGGAAAAAAATTGGAAAATCTAAAATATCATGTGTTTTTGACTAGGATGTGGAGTCAGAAAGTCTTGTTTAATTTATCAAACACTGTCTCCTGATCTAACAGAGTTAAAGAAACGCATGACACAGGATTCCATTCCTTGGTATATTTCCCCAAAGAAATGTATGCTTATTTATATGCACCAAGATACATGTCCATAAATGTTCATTATATACACACACACACACACATATATATATATATATATTGTTGTTGTTGGTGGTGGTGGTGGTGACATAATATCTTTACTCATAATATTTCCAAACTGAAAACTACTCAACTTCATATCAAGGGAAGACTGGACAAATAAATTGTGGTTCCTTAATACAATAGAACATTATATAGCCATGAAAATATATAATTCTCAGCTACATGTACTGATAAATCCTATAAGTATAATATTGTGTTAAAGAAGCAAAATATAAGAGTATCCACAAGATGAGTCAATTTACATATGTTTGTTTGTAACATATACAAACAAACTAAATTGAATTCCACTATTTTGTGATGCATCCATAAGAGGTAAACCATACTAGAAAGAAAAGTAGAAAAAGAAGTTAGGATAGTGGCTATCTCTTTGGAGAGGAAAAAACAAATAAATCAGGTGCTCCTGAGGAATAATTAAAATAGTTATTAATTTTACAACTATTTGTTAAACTCAACACATATTTTATATACTTTTCTAAATTTTGTTATATTTCACAATTTAGAAATTTACGAAGATACAAAGCTATAGTAATCAAGGCAGTGTGGTATTGGACAAAGAATAGAAAAACAGATCAATGGAATAGAATAGAGAGCCCAGATGTAGACCCATATAGTCAACTGATCTTTGAACAAAGGAGCAAAGGCAATGCAATGGAGCAAATATATTATTTTCAACAAATGGTGTTGAAACAACAGGACATTCAATGCAAAAAAAGAAATCTAGACACCGACCTTATACCTGTCACAAAAATTAACTGAAAAAGAACAGACCTAAATGTAAAACACAAAACTATAAAACTTCTAGAACATAATATAGGAAAAAATCTAAATGACCTTAAGTTTGGGTATGATTTTTTTAGATACAACACTGAAGGCATAATCCATGAGAGAAATAACTGATAAGCTAGACTTCATCAAAATTGAGATTTTCTGTCCTTCGAAAGACAGTATTAAGAGAATGAGAAGACAAGCCACTGGGAAAAAACATTTGCGAATAACATATCTGATAAAGGACTGTTATTCAAAATATACAAAAAAAAATCTTAAAGGTCAACAAAAAGGAAACAAATAACTCAGTTAAAAAGTGGGCCAATTCCTTAAGAGACACTTCACCAAAGTAGATAAATAGACTGCAAACAAACATATGAAAAGATGCTCCACATATGTCATTAGGGAGATGCAAATTAAAACAACAATGAGATACCATTACATATCTATTGGAAATGGCCAAAATCCGCAACACTGACAACACTAAATGCTGCTGAGGAGGTGGAAAAACAATAAGAACTCTCATTCATTGCTGGTGGGAAAGTAAAATGGTACAGCCACTTTGGAAAACAATGTGACGGTTTCTCACAAAACTAAACATACTCTTACCATACAATCTAGCAGTCACATTACTTGGTATTTACCCCAAAGAGCTGAAAACTATGTCCACACAAAAACTTGCACAAGGATGTTTACAGCCATGTTATTCATGATAACCAAAACTTGGAAGTACTAGGCTGTCTTTCACTAGATTAATGAATAAATAAACTGTGGTTCATCGAGAAAGTGGAATATTACTCAGTGCTTAAAAAGATATGAGCTATCAAGTCATGAGAGGCATCTTAGATGCATATTACTAAAAAGCCAATCTGAAATGGCTACTTACTATATGATTCCAATTTTACAACATTCTGGAAAAGGCAAACCTGTGGAGACAGTAAAAAGATTAGTGGCTGCCAAGGGGTGAGGGGAGGAAAAAGAGGGATAATAGGTGGAACATAGAAGATTTTTAGGGCAGTGAAAGTACTGTGTATGATACTATAATGGTGGATACGTGTTATATATTTCTCCAAACCCAAGAGTGAGTCTAATGTAAACCATGGACTTTGAGTGAAAATGATGTGTCAATGTAGGTTCATCGATTGTAGCAAATGTATCACTCTGGTGGGATATATTGATAATGGGGGAAGCTATACATGTGTAGAGGTAAGAGGCATATGGAAAATTTCTCAATTCTGCTCAATTCTGCTGTCAACCTAAAACTGCTCTAAAAATAGTCTTTTTAAATACACACACACACACACACACACACACACACACACACACACACCCCTGCCTGAGCACTTGTGGCTGCTTGGAAGTTCACAAAAATTTTACAGTTTAGAAACATTAATTATGTGGTACATTTTACTTCTATTTCATTTATAAAAGTGCTGATGAAGATTACCTGGTGGATAATTTAGAGGTTTAACATGAAGAGTCTTCTTAAATAATATGCTCTTAAATAATATGCTCTTCTTGGTAAAAAAAACACCAAGTACAGATTAGAAAATATTAGCAATGGAAAGAACTGAAGACTTTTCTCTCCAAAACTGCCAAGCAAGTCTGGTTTAATTGAAATTGAGGGCAAAGACAACAGAGCACGCTTAATTGAATTTTACTTTTAATGATCTCTAAGCCACGTTTGAAACAAAAATATACATGTGAGAGTTCTTCAAGATGTTGGACATGAATCTGTTTTCATAATTCAAAAGCATACTTTGCTTATGAATCTCTTGTTAACAAGCTTTGGCTGGGAATTCTTTTCTTCCAGATGTTTGGTGTTGTATAGACACAACATCCATTTCTCTGCATAGGATTTAAACCATAGTTATAATGAGTATATTTATATTACAAAGTGGTAGAAGGCAGAATTTAATTAGATTGTATACAGATTTATATAATGATGAATACTTGTCTCATAAAGTCCTACAGACAGCATTTACTCATCTGAAGAAGATTCTTTTGACTTTTCAAACCTGAAAGCATTTTAAATTTCTTAAGACATTATTAAATAGGTGGATTAGTAGTTTTGGTAGAAAAGAAAGCCTCCTAAATCATGAATATGAAAACTTATTTTTTAAATATACACTTTCACTAAAAATTCCTCTTTAAGTAATTTATAGGAGACAATATTGTTTGGTGGTTGAGAGGATGATCTCTAAAGTCAGATCTGGATTTAAACCCCAGCTCTAACATTTACTAACTTAGACAAGTCATATTACCTCTCTATGTCTCAGTACCTATTTCCTGGTGTTCTTACAAGGACAAAAATAAATATCCCAAGTAAAGAACTTTGCAAAACTCCAAGCACATAATGAACACTCAATAAATGTTAGCTATTATCATCAGCAGCAAATTCTAGGATCTTGCTAATTTTTCATCCATCTTGTTTTATCCCATCCTTTCTTTTACTATAAAGTGCTCTTCCGGGCCAACTTCCTTGTCAGCTATGATTCCCTCAATTTCTAACAAAAAATGGTGAAACCGTTCATGCTTACCTTCCCTCTTTCTGATGTCTCACTAAATTGAAAGTAAAGAAATGAAAAACATAAAAACCCATAAAGACAACAATACTGGGGCAGGACAAATCAGCAAAGAAGAGATTTAACTTGATTTTTAGAAATCTGAGAGTGGATAGAGAGGTAGAAACTGTTGTAGCACAATAGAGAAAATGATTACAGAGAGCAAATTCCAAGAGAAAGTGAACAAATGCATTCTGGCAAACAAAGAAAGACTTACATTAAGGAAGGCAGGAGTTAAGTAAGAAGTTGAAAGTATATTAAAATTACATGAAGATATTGGATATCAACTAACTACTTCTCCCTCCTGCTAGAGATGGAATCTTTCTTTTCTGGAGAAAATAAGCTAGAGAGAAAACCATTTCAAGAAATAATGACAGAAAATTTCCTTAACCTGATGAAGGAAATAGTCATACAAGCCCAGGAAGCACAGAGAATCCCGAACAAGATGAACCCAAAGAGGCTCACACCAAGACACATTATAATTAAAATGCCAAAGGTTAAAGACAAAGAGAGAATCTTAAAACCAGCAAGAGAAAAATTGTTAATTACTTATAAGGGTGCTCCTGTAAGACTGTCAGCTGATTTCTCAACAGAAACTTTGCAGGCCAGAAGGAACTGGCAGGAAATATTCAAAGTGATGAAAAGTAAGGACCTCAACCAAGATTACTCTATCCAGCAAAGCTATTATGTAGAATTAAAGGACAGACAAAGAGCTTCCCAGACAAGAAAAACCTAAAGAAATTCATCACCACTAACCCAACATTACAGAAAATGTTACAGAGTCTTCTTTAAGAAGAAGGAAAAAGAAAAAAAAAAAGATAACCAATATGAATAATAAAATGGCAATAACTACATATCTATCAACAATTACTTTAAATGAAAATGGATTAAATGCTCCAATCAAAAGATAGCATGGCTGAATGGATAAGAAAACAAGACCCTTCCATATGTTGCCTATAAGCTCACTTCAGATCAAAAGAAACACAAAGACTAAAATAAAGGAATGGAAAGAGATGTTTTATGAAAATAGGAACAAACAAACAAATCAAAAAAGCTGGAGTAGCAATACTTGTATCAAGCAAAACAAACTTTAACAAAGGCTATATAAGAAGAACCCAGTTATACCACTTCTGGGTATTTACCTGAAGAAACCGAAAACATTACTTCAAAGGGACATATGTATCCACATGTTCATTGCAGCATTATTTACAATAGTCAAGATAAGGAGGCTACTTGGGTGTCCACCAATGGACAAATGTATAAAGAAGAGGTGGCACATATATACAATGAAATATTATTCAGCCATAAAAAAGAATGAAATCTTTCCATCTGCAACAATATGGATGAATTTAGAGGATACTATGCTGAGGAGAGTAAGTCAGACAGAGAAAGAGAAATGCTATATGATTTCATTTACATGTGGAATCTAAAGAACAAAATAAACAAACAAAACAGAAATAAACTCATAGAGAACATTTTGATGGTTGCCACATAGAAGAGAGTTTAGGGGAGTGGGTGAAAAAGAGGAAGAGATTAAGAAGTACAAATTGGTAGTTACAAAATAGTCATAAGGATGTGAAGTATAGCATAAGGGATATAGTCAATAATATTTTAGTAACTATGTATGGTGCCAGATGGCTACTAGGTTTATCAGGGTGATCACTTTGTAAGTTATATAAATGTCTAATCATTATGTTGTACACCTGAAACTAATATAATATTGTATGCCAACTATAATTAAAATATATAAAAAAAATAAGCTAGAGTGATTTCAAACTGAGAGCATCGGGTATTGTGGCACACAAGGTGAGGGCCAAGGCTGTAAAACAGATGCTTAACTGAAGAGTTTCCAGTAATACTCCTAATCTTATATGCCATGCTCCTCAAAAATTAGCAGAAAGGTATCTGCCCCTATGTGGATGTTTCCCAGGCAGAAATTGGGGAATATTCTCATACTATCATTTAAGACCTTGCCAAAGAATAAGCCAACTGAACCAATCACGCTATAGTAAAACCCTTAAGTTGACAAGCACTATCCATGTTCACAGAACTTTGATGGTGTATTTGTTTTCATTATTATTATTTTGTTGTCTTCGTGTGCGTGTGTGTGTGTGCGCGCGCGCGTGTGACTTTTAAATAAGAGACAGTCTCTTGAGGAAATTCTTCAAAATAAAGAGGGCAGACTAGAACAAGCAGACCACATTAACAGAATACATAATCCACAGGAAACAGAGAGACAGAGGAAAACCTCTACAGAACTATAATTTGTGCCCTTAGAAAGATAATGCATTCATGACATAAGAATAGATGGTATTAAAAAGGAATCACCGGAGAACAAGAGAATGTTGAAACTAAAAATAAAAATATATACATATTTCAAATGAAAATTTTAATAGAAAGGCTGGAAGATAAATGTGAAGAAATCTAGAAGATGGAACAAAATACCAAAGAGATGAAAAATCGGGGGAAAAAGTGAGGAAGTTAAGGGTCTGATCTAGGAAGTTCAATATTCAACTATCAGGAATCCTAGGAAGAGAGAAAAGAGAAAATGGAAAAGGTAAAATTACCGATGAACTAATAAATGAAAAAATTTCAGAATTAAAGGATCATATGTCTGGAGTGAAAAAACCTAGTGTGTACCCAAGACAATGAATGAAGACCCAGCCCAAGACAATGGATTATTAAATGTGGAAACACTGGTGATAGAAAGTCACAAAATTTTTACAAAGAAAAATAGGTTTTGAACAGATTTCAGGATGTCAGCAATGTTAGAAAACAGTGGAACGATGTTGGCAAAATGTTGAAAAAATACATTTGTAACCTAGAATTCAACTGCAGTTAATCCA
>NW_006431912.1:1048140-1053911 GCF_000325575.1 Pteropus alecto
CAGAGTAGTACATAGAAACGATTCCTGAAGAGAAAAATGTAAAAAGTTACCCTTTATTCTCAACTGTGAGACTAAATGTAAAGACAGAAGAATGAATAAAAGGTACCCTTAGCACTACTCTGAGTGTCCGGAGCCCCTGAGTCAACAATTTCTTTTTTGCTAACACCATTGAGTCAGGGTGTCAAGAGGCTGGTCAAAGTTATGAAGTGTGCCAGACTTTGCTTCTAAAAAAAGTGTACTATTTTTTTTATTTCATACATCTGATACCTCTAAAAAAGATGGGTCAGTGGGCAGTAAGCAGCCAGAAATGAAAGTCAAATATTCATTCCAAAGTCTGTTTTGCTTAGACTTAAGTATTGCCACAAAATTTTGCGAGTCATTAAAAACATAACCAAGATGACCTTTTGCTATTAACTAATGACCCAGCATTAAATATCTTGTTTGAGAAAGTGGGGCAGTATATATATATTTTTTAGTTTTATGCTTATTAAATTACAATGGAAGCATTTTGTTAACAATCTCACAATGTGGTGTCTTTAGATGCTAATTCTTACCTAAAAGGAATGAAATAAAAAAATAAACTAAGCCAGAAAACAAAAACCCTTCTTGGTATTCTAGCATTCCTTTACAAAGGATTCAGTTTATCACAGTAATCAATTCCCTCTCTTACACTGGGGGTATTACTATCTTAAATGGCTAAAGAACAAACAGGTAACAGTGGAGCTACAGTTCTTTCAGAAATAAGATAATTAAAAAGCTATATGTGCCAAGAACATTTTCTTTGAACATTTCTATTGTACCGTCTCATTATTTCTAGCTACCTGATTAGCAGTCAGTAAACTTTGGTAACTGATTTCTTCTGGTATCACTTGAGTCTACTCTCAAATTCTCCTAGCATTACCTGGACTATCAGAAAAAAATGAAGAAAACATCTTCTTCACTACTTATACAATATGCTGAACTATTTATAACATTCAGGGTTGATTTTCTCTAATTCTCGAAGCCATTTTTATAGTTGGCTAACACTGATAATAATAGATTAAAAAGTATGAAATAATTATAATAAACACTTATTCAGGAGAGTTTCCTGAAACTGAGACAGAATTCAAACAAAGCCGTCGAATGGGCTATTTCAGGAGTTCTCAATTCATTCCTGATGAGGATAGATTGCTTTTTTTCCCCCCTCAGATATCTTTATTTATTTCACAAATATTACTTAATTGCATACCATGTAAAAAGCACTGTGCTGGTTACTGTGGAGGAAATCGAGGGGGTAAAAACATCTAGTGTTTTTCTTCAAGATGGAAATGAGCGATTTGTGTGGAAATTAGTGGTAGCAGCACCTGTAAAGGAAATTGCTGAATGGGAGGGACTGGAGAAAGTAAGGATGAGGAACAAAATTGTGAAAAGGCCAGCCTGAGTGCTTAGTTTTGCTTTCCTGGGCAGTCCTCTTGAGCTATAAGTAGATGTAACTGGTCTAAAGTTAAGCAGGCAATAAGACTTTAGAATCTACCAGTGAACTGTAATCAATCCGTCATGAACCAACATACAATAAGTTGCTATCTCATCAAGAAATGGGACTGTATCTCTAGTGAGCAATTGGTTGTTATGGATGCCCAACATTCAGTTCTCCTTTCTTTTGAAAACAGTATCCTGATATCCTTTGGGGAAACTCTCGACTGTTAGGTGGGGCTCTTATGATTGATTCAGGGTAGGATCTACAACTTTAATTACATGGGACCTACTAAGAGAGAGATGCTCTCTTTTTCTGTTGAATGCGAAACCTGGAAAGACATAGTTTGAGATTCTGACATTGGTGCTGTCCCTATGTGTATGAAAACTAAGAATAAAACCAAAAAATGCAGAGTTCTCATAGAGGATCCAGAGACTAACTAAATCCTCATAAAGAATTCTAATCCAAACAGTACTCAGGGTCCACCTAAACCCTCATGGAACCACATTAAGTGGTGGGTGTGGGATGGGAGGATAAAACTATCCACTTTGTCCATGTAGGAGAAATGCATCCAGGAGGATATTTTACCAAGTGTGAAGCAACTGGGTAATGACTGCTTAAGGGTGTGTGATAACTTTTTACTATTATACTGCACAATGTCAAATTCGCCCTTTAAGTTGACTGAGGAGTATTATCAAGGGAATGGAAGAAACAGAGTTGCCTATCAATGAGGAGAAATATTTACATAAATATAAAGTAAAATTTAAAAACACATTTTAGAAAAAAAGGAAGTTTTCTGTTTCTGAAAGTAGATATGGAACTGGCAAATGACAAGGGTGGTAATTATTGATATATGCAAGTCAACAAGCAAACCCAACCAAACAGGAAAACATTTAGATATGTGCAAAATGAAGCAAATCTTCTGATGGCCAAAAACGCAAATGTACAGGACTGCTCCAGTTATGGATTTTACTTTTATTTAAACTACAGCAATGTTTGTCTTCCTAAAAATAGTTTCTGCATTCTACAAAAGTGCAATATGAAGTTTCAGACTAGTGCTCGCTTAACACACTGACAGAGCTGTAAAAGACTTTCAAAGCTTCTGCTCATTAGATTTCACAAATATCCCACCCATCCTGCCACCTGCACTCTAAACATACATACGGGCAAATCATAATCATGGAAGAACACCATAACTCACAAATTACAATCTGAAAAAGAGAATTATTGATGCAAAACTAAAAAAATCATATAACTCTCTTAGAAGTTTCTTTCTTAAATATAATTTTTCTTCCCATGAAGCATGAACAAAAGCCACCTATGAGCACTCATGTGGTTCCTTTTTAGCCTTTGCCTGTTTGTTTTAAGAGCAGAATCTGTTTAAGAGCCAAATACACTATAAATGTTTACCAAGAAAATCTTTCAGATGGGACTACTTTCAAGGAAGGTCAATTACAAGTCTTATGTCTCTCCTTTTAACGATATTCTTTAATGATCTCCTTCCTCTCCCAGATAATTAAATCACAAAAACAACTCAGGCAGAGAATGACCGAGTAATCCCCATAATCACATTGCAGTGACAGACAAGAAGATCAAAGCACAGGTGTATTGAGAAATAGAGGTTTCCATCTTATTATAAAATGTGAACTTGCTGCAAACTAAGATCAAAAGTACCTTTAGCTAGTCCTCAAACCCCAACAACTTCCAATATTTTAAAAATTCTGTGGTTTCTTTAATTGATATACTTAATTTCCCCTCTCCCAGTTTCTATTTAGACACTGGCATTTCTTCACATGTGGTGGCTGTATTTTCATAAATTCAATAATTAATTAATTTTAGAAATTTGGTGAATTATGTTGAATCTCTAATAGCACCTAGAAGACCCCAAGTTCATTGTTAACCTATTATTTCTAGTTTTGCAAAGAGAGGACCTAATGATAGAAAATTATATAAAGATGACATGATACCAATATATTAGTTAGAAATTAAATTATGAAGCTAGTAGTGGCTTCAATAAAAGAGAGATTTATTTTTGCCTCATATTAAGAAAATCCAGCTATAGGCCAGGACTGGTATAATGACACCTTTTTCACCAGAGACGTAGGTTCCTATTCTCTTTCTGCTCCACTATCATTTACATATGCTTTCCATTCTCAAGGCCATTCAGGTTGCAAGGTGGCTACCAATGCTCCAGCCAACATATGAATATTCCCAAGTCAATACCACAGGAAGAGTGGCAAGTAAAAAGGAATCCTTCTAGGCAGTAGCTCCCTTTGCTTATATTTTATTGGCTATACCCATCTCTAAGGGAGACTGAGAAAAGTAGTCTTTTGGTTGGGCAGATACCACCCAATATAATTCGGATTAATTTAGTAAATTTAATTATATTGGTTGTTAACTGAACAAATCTGTTGAGAATATTTAGTCAGTCTTAGTCACACCACAGAATTGTTGATTTCTCACTACTGGATGGAATTTCATCTGATTCTTCCTTACAGATAGAGAAACTGAGAGCAGAAAGATGAAGCTTTCCCCAGGCTACAGAACCTGTTAGCCAGAGAACTAGGAGCAGAACTCAGACCTTTAATCTATCGGTAAAGATCCAGTCTTTTACTGACAAACTCCAGTGAGGTTAGCTCAGGAAACTCAGCTAACCAACGTGAATAATACACATCTTACTACCTAGGTCAGACCTCGTGATTCACACTTCCGACTTTACAGTCATAAATGCCCACAAGCTATAACATCTACCCTCCTTGGTTATCAAGTGAGAATCATCATATTTATCGCAAGTCATATACATGTTTATATGGCCACTAAATTACCAAGAAAATGAGAGATGTGCCGTGTAATGTAACAGTACGAGTCACTGTTTGCAGGAGAGCTGAATGTTCCACACTCATGGGCAAAAATTGGTACTTGAACTTCATGAATAGATGCTAGGTCTTTTATGGTGGTGGCTTTTTGGGCATGCACACAAACACATTATTATGGTGTCTCCTGAAATTGACATTCTCAAAATAGAGTCCACCATTATATAAAGGAGATTTGAATGTGAATGTTGTGAGGCTTTTCTTTCTTTTTTTTTTTTTAAATCTCTTCTTTGACTGTGGTCATCACTTCCTCACCCTCTCCTCTCAGCCATATTCTCAACCAACACAGTCTACAATGGGAACTCATATACCATATGCTTTCTTCAGCACTTTGAAATATATTATTAGTCCCTTGCTCTCATATTTTACTTGTTTTATGTCTTAAATTTGTAGAGAGCAGGGTCTATACCTTCTTTATTCTCCATAACGCACAGCACATCATAAAGGTTCTGATTTTTCTTTCCCAGTTTCATGCTTAGAACATTTTAATACTCTCCCAAACTAGTCTTCCTCTCTGCTTCCAGTGGTTCCAGTGACCCTCTTCTCTGCCCACTCACCATTTGTCCCACTTAAGTCACCTAAGTGAATTCTCAAAGATATAGAACACAGAAATGCACATTTATACATAGTTGGTGGTACACTCTCTATAATTTTTTAGAAAGTGACCCCAACCTGCATTCACACTTGGTCTTATTCCTTGCCATTCTATTTGTTTGTACCCTACATACTATAAGCTACTTAGAAATAGTCACCTCTTTTTCTACGTGTCTGTGACTTTATATATGCTGTTCCTTCTTTTTGAAATTCCCTTCCTCCTTTCATTTATGGAGAGATTCTATATGGCCTCTAAGGCATAAGTCAATTACTATATGTGAAACTCTATGCCATGTATATCCAGCATTTTCTATAAGACAGGGAAGCTTGGACAACAAACTTGAGCATATCTTTACAAGTACTTCTATTATCACACCTATTCTATTGAATTTGGAAAACTCTCATGAGTGTAGAATTGTGCTTATTTTTGTTCAATCTGGATCCCAGGTTCTGACACACAGGAAATACTTAATAGTTTGCTAAATAAATGGATGTCAGTTCCCTAACTAGACTTAAATGATTTTCCTGAGAATCCACATTTTGTCACAATAAACCTCGTCACATGTGATGCTATACCCATAGAGGCCAGCATAATGTTTAGATGCAAATATTGTCATACTTCTTTTGTTTTCCAGATAATCACTGGCATCCAAGACTTGCCCTTTCAGTAGAAAATCTAGTCTCTCCGTCCTTGGAAACTCCTCCTTCAAATTGCCCAAGAATCTCAGGGATTATGCAGCCTAAAATACAGTCTTGCTTCTAAACTCCAGGTAGAGAGAGGATGACTAATTAGCATGACAGCATCTGCCATTGCCATGTGGTATCACAGTTGAACATAGGTCCTATGTCCT
>NW_006431912.1:1054287-1074554 GCF_000325575.1 Pteropus alecto
TTCTCTAAGGAAAGAGATGTTGACAGGCCTTATATTTATATCATTAACGGGCTCCACTTCATGATTTCTTTTCAAAAATAATAAATATATGAATTCCCAGAAGATTTTCTAATAACAGACTGAGAAATGGCAAGCATAGATTAAGAATTTCTGCCTCTCTGATTATCTTACATATGCATGTAGATACTTATTGAAATTAACAGAGTTGTTTTTATCTAAGTCCTTTTTTCTTAGGAACAGTAATTTATGACCATGAATACAAGGTAGTTGAGCAACCCTTGTCCTAATTGTCCTTTCCAAAGGGGCCAAAGAAACAGCAGTCTGATAATGTGGTTAAAAAAAAAAAAAAAGGTGCATGGCCCTACCAATCCAATAAGACAAAAAGAGATTCATTCCATCAGTGAACTTCTGGCATTGCAGGGTCATATTTGAGTAAGAGAGGACAAATACAATAACAATAAGTTTCAATTAGATTACAAAGTCGGCCACAGATTACTGTGACAGCCATGTCTTTTCCACTAAGAACTGGGAAAGGGAGTCTTAAAATTCTTCTTTGTTTGTTTAAAGAAGATACAATAGCAATCCTTTCTTCAAATATATCCACTCATTTGAGTTTTATGTAACATAAACCAGGAGAGATTACTCTAAATTGACGGTTAATTTATTAAACTGAAGCGACTCTAAAAAAGTACATTTTTCCCACATTTGTAATGCCTCTCAAATCCATGTGTGTCTTACTATCAAAGACATCTTGAATTTGATAAATTGAAGTGATTCATCAATTTTTTTAAATTAAATGAAATACTTTAAAAATGTAAAAATGGATAATGTAGAAATTGTCCCAATATCCTGGGTCCAATCCCAGGATCAAGATCTGACTATATTAACATATTAAAGCAGAGACATAGAAAATAGTGATAGGTAAAGATGAATTGGAGCAAAGTAATTTTCAAAGGGGATTCCCCATCCAGCAGTCCATCCATACCAGCATCACTTGAGAACTTGTTAGAAATGCAAAATTCTCAGGTCCCGCTCCAGAAGTACTGAACCAGAATCTTTGGGATAAATGGCCCTGCGATCTGTATTTTAACAAAATGTCCGGGCATGAGTTTGAGAGCCACTCTTATAGTACCAAAGGAGTCACTTGATCAGCATGCATTTGGCATATCTGGGGGAGAAGCAGAGTCCTAATATTTTAACCTAGTGGCATGGTTACTATAAAGAGGATGATTCTAAGACCCATTGCAAGAAAGCACATTTTTTAAAAGTCCCTTGGTTCATTGGTTCTGACTCCTTATGCACAAAAGCAACTTCTAATTAGGAGTTTGCTTCCCAGGTGGCAAAATTGCAAGGAAAGAATCAACTGATCAGGCCAATATGGTATACTGTCTACTTGGAAATATATTTTTCACTGTAAATTACTTAATTAACATCTTGCTTTTGCAGTAAGCTCTGTAGTTCTGAGTATCGGTAGCAGCACTCAATGTAACTGAGTTCTTTAAAAGTCAAATTTCTGAACCTGGAAAACTAAAGGTCAGTGCCTGAAATTTAAGTATATTATGAAGACACTGCCCAGAAGGGGCTACTACATACCCAAACCATTTAAATGGACTATTTACCAGGTCAAGTGAAGTAGAGAATTAAGGGCAAATAGGTCAAGGTTGCAAACTGTTGTTTATCTTCTGCATATTGTTTAAAAATTTGGAAATTTCACATGTAATTTTGGATTTCTTCCTGTCTTAAAAAAACTAAAGACTTGACAACAGGGAACCCACATTCTGGCACTTCAATAAGAGCCTGGACCTAAGCAGAAACTGCTTCTTTTAGATGAGCTGTTCCCTCCAGTCTTCCATAGTCCCTGTGACTCCTTATCATCTTAGAGCTGGCCAGCATGTCCTTTTACATTACCTGCCTGACCCATGATGCATTTGAGTTTGAGGACCACTGACCTATTTTTGATGAAACAGAAAGTTGAGATAATTTAAATAAATTACTCGGAAAATTAACTCAACTTTATTTTGTACCTTTATAGCCGTTTGTGTAAATGTGTGAGCAGAAGTGTAGACATTATTATTTTTAAAAACAGACACAATGAAGAGAGCAAAGGTTGTCATGATAGAACAGAAAGAGTACTAGACTAAGTCTCTAATGTCTAGAATTGGATCTGCCACTTAACAAATCTAAAATTATTCCCAAGTCTCAGTTTATATGTGTGTTATATGGGAACGATAATATCTATCACCCAGAGGGTTTATCGTAACAATTAAATTAGATAATACGTGTTCAAGTTCCTGACAAACCATAGGCCCTCAGAAATGTTTGTTGAATTAAAATTTGGGTGTGTTTTGTTACCTGCATTTACTTTAGAAATTATAACTAACAGATAAACATTTGGAAAAAAAATTTAAAATTGACCCTTCGAAAGCCTTACACTACAAGGAGATAAAGAAATTAACATTATTGACTGTAAACTATGAACCATGAATGGGTGCTTTATATAAATTATCCCAAAGCCACACAGCAAGTATTTATAATCAGAGTGCTCTTACTCCAAAGCCTTAACATGGGAGAACTTTAGTGTTTCTCAGACTAGCCTGATTCTAAGAATCACGTGGGCTGCTAGTTAAAAATAGAAGTTCTCCTATTCTTTCTCAAGCTTCCTGAATTGGATTTGAAGCGGGGAGTAGCCTAGGACTCTGCATGTTATATCAAAGCCTGAGGTAATTCTTAAAAATAGCAAAGAAACACTGCTTGAGAAAGTTGAGAGAGTCAAAGTAAGCAGAAAAAGAATTGTTTTGAATTATGCTCAACAGAAGGAAGGAAGGAAAGAAAGAAGGGAAAAAGGGAAGCAAGAAAAAAATGGAAGGAAAGATAAAAAGAAAGGAAAGAAGAAGAGAAGGAGGGAGAAAGGGAGAAAAGGAATCTTGGAGTTAAGATCTATGCCATGTGAAGGATTATAAGAATTTACTTATTAGATGGGTGCTTTCTTTCTAACTGCACCCAGGCTGTTTAATGCAAACACTAGGAGCCAGCCAACAGGAAGCTTAGCTTGCCACTGCAGAGGAGTAAAGTACTTTGAACTACAGGCATCTTGTACACCCAAATTACATGCTGTGATACACATAGTATTTGAGTTGTTCTGCAATACAGAAGCCAATTATTCTTGGCACGTACTTCTATCATGCTATCCAAAGCACCATCCCTCATATGTGGAACTGTGCCACATCAAATGCAGCAAGCCATAAATTCCTTAAACTCTTAGAGATGAAAGTCAAATGTTGGAGAAAAAGATAGTTGGTACACAAACCGTACAGCAGAAAAGATATATGCTTAACTTAGTACTGCTGTATCTATTATGAGAAACTGGGACAGCAAAATTCTGCCTTTGGAATTTTTCAGAGTAAATTAATTTTTTTTCAATGTAATTTAGCATAATTACTACATTTTCAATTTTTGGTAAAGTTATTTCATTTATAGTATTCATCTTAAAATAATTGATTTTCCAGCCTCTCCTTCTAAATGCTTTTAAAGACAGTGGAAAAACACAGACACTAAAACATTCTGTTGGGGATCGCAGACACTATACATATGTCTTGAATGACAGTTTTATTTAATAATCAGACCAATTAGCTGACCCGCTCCCCCATCCCTTACCTCCTGTAAATCCTAAAGTTAAGAGAAGATTTAACGAAAATTGTTAGATGATATTAAAATAGAAATCCAATGATTATTATTAATGGTATTATAGAGAATTTAAAACATGAATCCTAAAAGGTTGAAAAACAAGAAGTGAAGTATTAGGTGCACCAGTCCTGGGATTCTTACACTTTAATGTGCTTAGGAATCTCCTAGGGATTGTGATAAAATGCAGATTCTGATTTTGTAGGTCTGTATTTCTCAGTCCTGAGATTCTGCATTTCTAATAAGTGTCCAGGTGATGTTTACGCTCTGGTCCAGGGATTACACTTGGAGTAACAAGTCCACCAATTTAAGAAAGATCACACTGGTGAAGCTACCAGAGAGATGACCGAGAATCTCCAGTAGGAGAGTTGTAACATAATGTTAGTGTTATCTAGAAGTAAAATGAAAATATGAAAGACAAATAAAAGGGTTTATGTAAAAGTCCAGTTTCTCCAGAAAAAAATGATTACTCATAAAGTAGAAAAAATAATCTTATTTTTTGATTACTAAGGAGAGGGTAGGCAGATTTACAATGGATATATAATTGGAGTTCTTAAACTTTAAAAGTCTGATAAGAGTACTGGACTATCTCCCCAGAAAAATGTAGCTATGAACATGTACACACATTTCTGTATGCAGTTTCAGAAGGTTCACTGAACTTCTTCTGAAAGGAATGAACCACCTAGGTAGGGGCCCATTGATTACAATTTAAAACCACCAATTGTACAATGTTGATACAGAGGGGGAAATCCATAGTGTTGAGAGTGATGGGGCAACTTTGAATCTGATCCAGTATTTGACCGCTGCTACTATTGTATAAAGGCTGATGATTCCTCAGTCATTTCCATAAACTCTAAGCAGGTTGAAATGTACCTTTTTTCAAGGTAAAACATTAAGCTTCTTCATGTGAGGTAGGAGGAAATCGCCATGTTAAGTTAAATATATACTATTTTGGAAAAACACAAGACAAAGCTGTAGGTGTAAAAATTACTGTATAGAAAAGGGATTTCTAAAGATGTAATGGGCGATTGTCGTTTTATGCTGGTGCTCCACGGCAATTTTTTTCTTAGTAATTTTAAGCATTTCACCATCTATCTCTTTATACTAGTGAAAAATTATAAATATTTAGGGTTGTCATTTAAAAGGTAGAGAGAATCAGTTTATTTTTTCAAGAGTTATTGATCTTAGATAAGCAGCTTAGCATCTAGAAACATTAAGATACCTGTGTGTGTTATGTGTGTGTGTGTGTGTGTGTGTGTATACCTGTGTGTGTTGTGTGTGTGTGTGCGTGTGTGTAAAACACAGTGCTAAAGTATGATATAAAATATAGGCATAATGCTAAAAGAGTACTGAGTACTGGGAGTACTAATAAAGAAGTGATTATTTCCAGTATGAGATAAAGGTGGTGTGTCAAGGATATAGTCATAGAAGCAGCTTTGAGCTGGACCCAACAGATGAAGAAGCAGAGTGAAAGCATTTCAGGCAGAAGGGCTCATATTAGCAAAGCATTTCAGGGGTGGGATAGGGAGAAAAATGCAGTTTGGACCAGAGAGAGTATGATATTCTATTACATTTTTTTTTTTTTTTGAATAATACAACTGTATAGCCTCCTTTCTTGAATCTGGACTGGGCCTGGAATTTGCTTTATGCGGCAAAATTGACTGTGTGCCAGTTCAGGGTTTATGCATTAAGAGGCCTGTCTTTTGTGTGCATGAGAGCTCTGAACGGCCAGATAAGGAAGTCTAACTACCTTGCTGAAGAGATCACATGAAGAGTCCACCTGGAGATAGAGAAAGGCCCTGAGACTACATGAGGAGAGATAGAAGGAGGGTCATACGAGCTGAATTCCAGCTTCCAGTCAACCAGCCAAGTGAAATCAGTCACCTTCAGGGCTATAGTAAGACCAGCAGAACTGTCAAGATGAGCCCAGTGCAGATTGAGAATAGAATGGCTGTTTTTTAGGATACTACTTTTTGGATTAGCTTATTATGCAGCAATTTAAAAAAAAAAAAAAGAGTGTTTATCAAGATTTTAAATCAGTACCTTCTTTTGATAAATATAAAACTCATACACCCACCTGGAGATTCAGATGTAGCCTGGTCTGTCTACACACACTAGTCAAGACTTGTTTTGAACCTTATTATTGCAGTTTAGTATACAAAACTCTAGTTTTTTTTTTTTACAAATAAAATTATTATAAAAGTTAATAGCCTTTTTAAAATGGCAGTCCCTGTGTCACCCTCCTTTTGTCCCTCCTTGATAAGAACACCTTAGACAGATTACAGTATGTGCATGTGTGCACTGTGTGTGGGTTGTCATATAGCCATATCCATCCTAAAACAAATTTGCATTAATGATTCCCTATGTGTGACACATGCCCATTTTTTTCCTATTTTATTCAATTTCTTCTTTTCTTATTGCTGGTTGTGACCCACTGATTTGATTTCGTAATTTGTGAATGGGTTGCAACCCTCAGTTTGAAAAATACTTTCCTAAAAAGCAGTAATCATTCAATAAATATTCATGAAACCCTTTATGTGCCATGCACTGTTTTTAATCTCTTAGGTCCAACAGTGAAAAAACAAACACAATTCCTTTTTTCATGGGCAAACTAGTCATTAAGCAGGAGCAACAAAATATGCACAATGTACTATTTGATTTCATCTGTAATAAACCCTGAGAAGGAAAAGTATGGATGCTATGAGAAACTATGATTAGAAGACTTCACTGAATTGGGAGCAGTGAAATGGATCTGTTCATGAATGTTAGGGAAAGTCCAAAGCAATAGAGGTCAGTCTTTAGAGCATGTCCACACTTCCTGGCTTGCCAAGGGCTAGCAGAGCAGGATAGCAGGAGGCTATTGAAAAAGCCAAGTGGGGCCTAAGCCGGGCTGATGCTCTATCCAATCCTAAAGCTGGTCATAGGTCCTGCTGCATGCCTTTAGCCTGTTGGGCACAGCTTGTATTTCACACTTTCCAACAATTCTTGGCTTGTTGGGTCTGGAGAGGAGAGTGCAAACATACAACACTAAAGTATTCCCTGTAGAGTCTAGAAATGAACAAAATAAAATTGTCCATCACAGTTAAGGATCAAACTATGAGACTGATCCAAAATTACGCAAAATCATCTCCAAGAGACTCTCAACCATCCTGATAGTAATTGATTGAGAGTATTAACATATCTGGAGAAAGAATGCTTCTATTCAAGGGAGGGTGGGCAGCAAGTAAATCCTAGAAAAAAAGAGATGTGTGCTCCCCTTGGGGAGAGGGAGCACCTGGGTCCAGGGAATGAGCCTGCCCTGAAAAAGACTATCCCTACTGCTCACGCCTATGTCCTGGGCCCTCAAAAGCAAGAGACAGTAAACAATCTTATCATATTCAATTCTGCCTATTCTAAGTACTTGTTATGCTATAATTTGGCTTTCTGAACTTACCTACAGAGGGAGAATACGCATGCTCGTAAGGCCAAAATATTGTGTAGCTTTTAAGGAATTAACTGACATTTTGGCTTTAAGGCTCTTGTGAGTTTTGGTAGTAGGAATAGGCATACTTAGGGACCGTGACAATGTCTCCTTTCTAAGACTGTATGGCTGAGAGGCAGACCCTGGAGTACACTAAAGTCACTGAGGAAAATAATACTCTGGAAGGCCAACTATCTTTCCCCAGGAAACACTCCTGGGTAATTTCCAACACCATTTTTCACTGAAAATTTCTACAAAGGTAGTAACTACAGCAGCTATGCAACACAAAAGCAATTAACTTTTGTGGAATGCTGCCCATGTACCACTGTGCCAAGCACTATATAGGTAGGTTATCTCACTTAATTATCATACTAAGGAATGAGCTATTATTATGCCTCTTTTACTGCTATGGAAACTGGAGTAGTTGGCACAAGGTCTCACAAGTAGCAATGGCAGAGCTGGGATTCAGAGCAGTGTGATTCCAGAGGTGGCACCTGAACTTATATATGATATTGCTTCCTATCAATACCTAGGCACTAAGTATTTGAGCTATATGAAACAGTCCACTTGTTTCCAAAATGTGGCTTGTGAAGTTTGTTTTCTTTAAAAAGAGAAAGGAAAACAAAGGACCTCTACCTGTATGCTGTGATGATTTACATGCTTTTCTTGGTGTCACACAGGATTTCAATGTTTTTACCAATGGGTTTCCAATGCTTTGTTCAAATCAGGGAGAAGTAGCTCAGCTCTCTGCAACTCCACCTTTTCTCCTCTGCTTTTCTGTGGTCTCACAGGGGATAGTTTCTGTATTATTTTCAATTTATTTCAGTTTGCCTCCTTCCTAGAACTGTGCAAGCATGATCCTGGAACTGGAAAATGGTCAGCAAAATGTAGGCTTATCCTCCAGGGAACTTTCAATGATTTCTTAAGGTGATGCTAGAAAGCTACTTTGGATCCCACTTTCGATTGGCTCTCAGCATCACCACTGTTCTCCTGCAAGTCTCCTATTGTACAACTGTCCAAATGTAGGAATGGCCATTTACATAAACCTCAATCAGTAACTAAGACATTATTTTTCAAAAAACTCATCCTTTCATTTAAAATATTTATTAAGTATGAGAATGTCTGAACCTATATTTTTCTACCCTAAATTCAGAGGGAATTATGTAGCCAGAAACCAAGACCACAACTTCCTTGGACCAAAAGACCAAAGCTCTTGATGTTCCTGATCCCTTAGCTGAACCTCTTTACTGGGAGGTGGATTTGGTAATAAGAACAATGCTCTTAATGGGAAGCCAGTGGAGCCAAATCATCTCTATGAGACACTGAGTAGGGTGATGAATCGAATCATTTATTCAAGAATGTACTGAGTACCTATCATGGCTAAAGCATTATTATATATATATTGTTTTATATATATATATATCTGTAAGTATACATATATTCTGTATCAATGAACAAAATAGACAAAAATCCTTGCTCACAAGTAGTTCACAGTCTAGTAGGGGAGAGAGACTAAAAAATACATGCAGTAAATTATGTGTTAGAAGGAAAGACTTGGTATGAAAACAAACAGGCAAATAGTAGAGCAGTAACTAGGAAAAGAGATGCTTTGGGATGCATTTAAAAAATAGGATGTTTGTGTCTGGTCTCATGGAGAGAATGAAACATGAGCAAAAACTTGAGGAAAATTGGAGAATTGAACCAAAGTCATTGGGGGGAAGAATATGACACGCAGCACCAAGGTCTTAAAATGGAAGTGTGCCTGATATGCTTGAAAATCTGCAAGGACGCTTGTGTGGTTGGGGCTGAATGAATGAAGGAGAGAACAGTGGGAAAAAAGTCTGGAGATGAAACAGGTACCAAATTAGGTTGGATGTTGTAGGTCACTATACGCACTTTACCTCTGAGAGAAATGGAGTGCCACTGCAAGGTTGTGAGCAGAGGAATGACATTATCTGCACTGGCTGCTATTTTTAGAATTGACTATCATCAGCAAGAGTAGAAGCAGAATGACCTATTACAAGGCTACTGCAATCATCTCGGCCAGAGAAGATGGTGGCTTGCAATAGGGAGGTAATTGTGGAAGTGGTGAGAAGGACTTATATATACTCTGTGTATATTATGACAGTGGAGGCTTCAGGAGTTTCTGATAGATTGGATATGAGATGTGGTAGAAAAAAGAGACATAAGGATATCTCGCAAGTTTGGTCTGCACAAGACAGATGGAGAAGCTATGATTAGAGCAAATTGTGTGGGAGCCTGCCTTCCTTCCTTCCTTCCTTCCTTCCTTCCTTCCTTCCTTCCTTCCTTCCTTCCTTCCTTCCTTCTTTCCTTCCTTCCTTCCTTCCTTTCATCCGTCCATCCATCTATCCATCCATCCATCATGCCTTCCTTCCCTCCTTTCTTCTTTCATCCCCACTTTCTTATTTCCTTCCTTCTATGCACATCTAGAAATGTCAGACATTGTACCTAGAGATACAACAGACAAGGCATCCTCACTAAGAAACAGAATATGAATAACAGAATGAGATAGAAAGGTGGAGTTGATGCTATGGGACCATCTACATTCTATTACTCATCCCTTAAAAATTTAGCTCCTGATATTAGCAAATTTAAATAATTTAACTATAATTTGAAAAATGTATCACTACTTTCACATCAATTCTATTTAGAAAATTATGTTAAACCTGAAATTGGAGTTCCACTGTTAATTTGCTGGTATATTTTTTGCCTAACACATTGTCAAAAGAAAACAAATCAGAGTAACCACTGATATGAATGAAATATTCATTATTATCTCACAGATATGGTGTCTTTTTCTTTTTCTCTATACAATATCCATTAGAGGTTTTGACAACTCAGTTAAGTATATTATTTATTGGTTTTATTCTAAGAAATTGAATGCTAAGTGGCATACTCTAGTAGAATGAATGTCCTAGAGTGCAACAAAAGGCACATTAACATTGTTGTTAAGAGACCAGTATTTGAAACAGACTCCCAAGTTTGACTCCTGGATCCATTTATTACCTATATGACCCTGGGCTAGTAGTTATTTAACCTCAGTTTCCACAACTATAAAATATGAACAATAATGGATCTAGCCTCACAGATTTATGAGGATTATGCGAAGTCCTTAAAACAATGAAAGCACACAGAAAGCATTCAATTAATGGCATAACTTATTCAACTTTTGAGTGTAATTAGACTAATATTACCTCTACTAATATGTATCCAAGGAATTCTTTCCTCCTTTTCTAGGAACTTATTTTTATAACTGATGTTATATAAATACATAAATATATTTATTTAATTTGTCATTTCTTTCCTAAGGAAAAAGCAAGGAGAGAAAGAAAGTCGACAAAGATAATATAAATACTCAACGCCATTAGTTAAATAATACTATTGGCTAGAACGCGAACGACTACAAAAATGACTTTGAAAAAGTATATTTTGATGCAAAAACTGTTCATGATCTTTTCTAAAATGGAAAAAAGTGTTACAGTGGTAAAAGGTCAAATGTTATAATATCATATATATATACATATATATACACATAACATTTGGAAGAATATAAAGCAAATATTAATAATGATTTGGAAGAATATAAAGCAAATATTCATAATGATTATCTAGATTAATAATGATTGGCTACATCTGTAGAATTTTCATGCCTTTGTGACTCATTTTTGTTTTGGTTTTTGAATATAGATGAAATGCTCAGATAACTGAATAGTGTCACCAACTAAGATACATAAAGGGAAACGAATTTAGAGAAAAATCTAAATTTGATCTGGATATGAAGAATTTGATAAATCTGTGAGATACTCATGTGAGAATTTCCAGTAAATAGTTGGGTTTTCAAGCTTCGTGGAAAAGGCTAAGATAGACTTGAATATGAATTTAGGGGTTATCACCACAGAGGTGGTGGTAAAAAATAACAAAAATGGATAAGTAAATCCTGGAGAACATGAAGAACGAAGAGAGCTGGAAATTGAGAATAGGATCCTGGAAACAGGATCAAGAGTTACTGCCCTTCCATAAAACCTACACAGTTAGTTTGTTGAACAATTTCATCAGTCATCTGAAGGCCATAATCGATGAGTATATAAGTAATCAAAGGAAGAGTGGGGGAAAAGAAAGCTAGGAGGGAGACAGAATGAATGTATGACCTCAAGCCAGGAGGAAGAGAGTTTTAAGTACTAACAATTGCTATAGAGAAACCTAGTAAGAAATGAGCTGAAAAGTACCCATTTGATTTGGCAATTTGGAGATCAGGGGAACCACAGCAGGAGTAGTTGCTATAGAATGGTGGGATGGCAAGTTGACTGCAGGTGGGATGGCAAGTTGACTGCAAGTGGGCTGAGTAATAAATGAGAAGAAAAGAAAACGGAAGTGGTGAGCATAAACTCTCCTATCTAGAAGTTGGGTGAGAAAATCAACAGAGATAGTGGGTAATGACTGGACAAAGACACAGGATCAAAGAAGAAGGGAGTTTTCTGTTCCCTCTTAGGAAGGTAGAAACACAACAGACTGAGGGAAAAGCCACCAGAGAGTAGGTCTAACAGAGATGAGGAAAAGGGTTAATGGATGGAGCAATACCCAGGGGCAGGTATTGAAAGGGACAGGGGTTAGATCTGGGGGCTTTTTGCCCCTTTATTTTAAGTGCATAAAACATATATCTTTTGTGTGTGTGTGTAATATTATATAGAAAATCAGTAGAGATTGAGCAAAATATAATTTAGTCTTTTTTTGATGACTTGGTATCTTCAATTTAAAAGTCAATTATTATACTTGGCTGAGCAGTTAGGGCTGTACCGTTAGGGTTCCCTAAAACAAGTTGAGTTTACTGTCCCATTCAAAAAGGCCTCCAAAACTGTACTTCTTAGATGATTTTGTTAGATTTTCCTTCTTCTTTTGTTTTCAAGCCATCAGCTGTCACTTGGCTACTGTCAGTTGTGACTTTCCCTAGAATCTCCTACCCATTCTTTTCTAGTTTGCTCATCCATTTACAGAAGGCTTGAAACCACATGACCAGGCTTTAGTGGGTGAAGTTGTAAACATATATTCTAAGTGCTCAGAGACCTCTCTTGCTTCTTTCCTGGTACTGATCTATATTACAGAAGACAGAGGACACTTTGGAGGTTGGGCCTGAATTCTTAATAGTTAGGATATATATTGCTATGAATAATTGGTATATATACCAATTATGTATACATAAAGAAAAGGCAGATGGAACACTGTGAGCTTACTTATTAGAAGTTACTGCCCTTCCACAAAATCTATGTAGTTTGTTGAAGGATTTCGTCAGTCTCTGCAAGCCATAATTTGTGATTATATAAATAATTAACAACAGTTGTTAAATAACTGCAGTGATTTTTGTTCTGTTTAGATCTGCAAATATATAACTTCCACAATATTCCGACCGATTTATAATTATTATTAGAAAACACATTTCTTATCTCAGAGAGCTGGTGAATTAATGCTTGTTATAGTCTTAACTAATAAAAAATGCCAAAAATGTGTAAAAATTTAGGAAACGAAATGGGAATATTTGTCAAAATTAATTATCAATCTGTTTTCAGTATGTATAGTACTAAGCTGTATTTTAACATATTTTTATTGAGGAAATATATTCAAGAAATTAAATTGGCATAAAGCATACAATTCCCCATTGTATAATCAGAATAAACAAGATGGAATGATTTTCAGAAAGCTTATCTCTCAAATTTCTTTTCAATATGTATGCTATATGTAATTTACATTGTATGATGAAGATACAAACCAATTTTTTGCCTTGTGACCCTGTTTTACCAAATATACATAGCTCAAACCTGCTCAGACAGGTTTCAAAAATAACATTCACCAAGAACATGTGCAAATGTGCTCAATGAGCATCTATGTACATGCATTTTACTACCTTTCCTTTTTCACTATGAGTGCTTTTAAAAATCAGCATAACTGCAATAAAAAGAAACCACAACTGCCTTAGTTTTGAATTACTAAGCAATGTGTGTCAGAAACACCCCTCAGAATTTTAAGAGTGTCAAAAGGAAGGTGCTCTGCACGTACTCCACGGCTGCAGGAATTCTGGTGAAAGTAGATACCAACACAGAGCTGTTTGAATGATGAGAGTGCAGCCAGGCAAGAGGTGGGAGAACAACTGCAAAGCTTGGCAAGCTGGATTGGCAGGCAGGATGGGGAGCAGGAGAGTGGAAGATGAAGAGTGGAAGATGAAAGGGCAGAAAAGACAAGAAACAAAGACTGCAGATGTGCTGCCGGGACAGATCTCCCATCCAAGTTTCTACGTTTCTCTTTTTTAAAAGTTCAAAGATAGACAACTTTCTGCAAGATGAGAGGTTGCTTTAGGCACCTGGTTTTAAATAATTAATAACAGTTGGTAATTATTCTATATCATCATTAGCAACAATAATGGCAAGACTAAATACCAATAAAAGTACTTTACAGTACACAGTGGATCCACATGCCAGTTCCTTCATCTGAACTCAATTTCTCTGTACTTAGCCACTATTATGCCTTCACCATTTGCTTTATTCAACACTCCGGGGTACAATTTATCAACATGGGAGTTGTTACAAAATTCCAAGACTGCTGCTAAGTTGAATTACTCTCACTTATATGAGGTAGGTCTCATTGGTGTATTTTATTCTGGAGTCTCACTGCTATCAAAAATTCATCTTATCGTCAGATAAATCTTCCTAAAATGTTGCTTTTGTCTAAATATTGCTCTGCCCATCTGTGTTAAAAAACCACTAATGACTGTCCACTAACTTTAGGTTAACATCCAAAACATCTTAGTTTAACTCGCTAAAGCATAAATACCTTCTATCCTCAATTGTCTAGACCCTCTGCTACAGGACTGTCACACTTGTCACACTCATCCTTGATTCAACACTCATGCATCTCATTTGGGATGCCAGTTCCTATCTGTTTGTAAATTTTTTATTCACATTACCGAACTCAAGCCTTACTTCCTCCATGGAGCATTTTCTGACTAATCTAGCTCTTAAAGATCTCCTCCTCCTCTTCATATCTATATGATTTATTGATTCCATTATTTATCTGACATTTAAAATTACATAATTGCTGTTGCAGTGGTATGATGGAACTGGCTGCTGTCAATTGTTAAATATTTAAGAATTTTGCAAAGGACTCCTAGACCAGTGGTAGCTTGAAATCATCTATGGTGGGAGTATTTACACCACGGCAATAGGCAAACACTGCAGATCATGTTTTGTTTTGTTTGGTTGTTTTTTGGTGGGAAAGGGAGAAAGGAAGAGAACTGGCTTACCAGCACCCTCCTGCAACAGACCCTCTAACTATTCTTACTACAATTAAAATATTTTGTTAACTCCCTATTATAGCTAGCCAGTATAACTTTAAATACCTTGAAGATTAAGTAATCAATGACCTCCCAAGGAATTAAATTCTAACATGGACAGGTACCTATGTATATAAATTAAACTATAGGCTATATAATATTAAATACCAAGAGAGTAGAAGAAAGTTATGCCCTCTGTATAGAATATAGGGACTATCATATATGGGTTCTGTCTACAGAAGTATATTATTTGGGGAATTGAAATAATTCTTGGGAGAGTTTAGGAAAAAAATGTCTAATACCACCTCGGATGATATAAATTAATTATATAAGCCTGAATTTTTTACTGTTTATAAACACTGGATTGTCATTATTTTTCCACCTCTAATCTGTGTTTTTTCAATAGTGTTAATATGACAAAATAACAGAAAACTATAATTTAAAAAAAAGCTCAGAATATAACGACTTTTATTTCACTAACACTATTTTTCAATCATTGAGCGCTGCCGGAAGTTCTAACATTCGATGTTCAATCATGCTCCAGAAGGGTTAAGCTGGAAACATCTTTGATTCACTTCGATGCCACTACCTTTTTAACTGCTCATATTCAGAGAAACAGATATGAAAGACTTGAGACAGAAAAGCAGGACAAAAGAAAATCCTACTTGTAATCTATAGTTTCACAGAGGCCAATGAGGGAAATGCAAAACAAAATTAAACCAGCAACACTCTAAAATCTGAACATGTTAATTATGCCTCTACATTTCATTCCCACTTAAAAAAAAAGCTACAGGTCACTTTCACATTGTTCACGACTGTGTCCTACTTTCCTTTACTATATCCCCCAACTTATAGTCAATGAAATGAACTTTACTGACTATGACCTGGTCGGAATTATCCATTCATTCATTAATCGAACACATAAGACTCCCATCTATGTGCCAGACACTCTGAGTGCTCGGAATTCTAACATTAGTAAGATAAAATGTAGGCTCTCAAGAACATCATAGACACACTGTAGCCAACACCATTTTTCTTTTAATTCATAAAGCTATTCTCTGATGTCCTTAGTGCTAAATTCTCTCACTCAGTTTCAAAAATAATTTATTAAGGTGAAATTCAAATAATATAAATTTAAAATTTTTAAAGTGAGCAATTCAGTGGCATTTATCACATTCTCAGTGTTGTGTAGCTACCACCTCTATCTAGTCCCAAACATTTCCATCTTTCCAATAAAATCCCTAACCCATTAAGCAGTTTCTCCCTTTAAGACCACAACTAAACTTCAGCGTGTGGGAAGCTTTCATCTAAAACCACATTTTGAAAAAACTGTTCTACGCCAATAATAACTCTAACTTAAATAATGTAACTAAGAAAAACATATTAAAGTCAAAGAGCCTTTTAAAATCAGAGTCAGGCTTCCATTTTAGCATTTTTAAAATGACATTCTTCATTTTATTTTTGTTTTGTTTCTTTTAGTTTTTGTCAGTTTTTCAGATTCTCATTTTTCAAAGGCTGTAGATGTTTCCTTTGGTCCAGTGGCTAAGGCACTGTTGTACTGATAATATTATGACACAGCTAACTTCTAAAGATCAATCAACATGAAGACTTCTTAGAGCTGTGTATTATTTATTCCCTATGTCTCAGGACTTCATATCCAAATCCCGTACAGCCTTCTTTCTATCTTCAGCCATAAGAAATAGAGCAGCTGATTCTCAAAACGTCTCCACTGCATCTTCTTTGTTTAATTTTCTATCAGCAGATCCTTCATTAATATGTACTTTCTCTGCCAATTCAGGTAATAGAGTTGATTAAAAAAACAAAACTCTTTCCAGGTAATCTTTATTTCCTTTCTATAATATGATGTTTACAAATCCTTACTTCTTAGCATCTGCTAAACATTTCCAATTCTTTGTTTCTGCATTGTTGTCTTGACATGAAAACATTTGATTGCAAACCCTGTGACCTCTCCAGTTCATTAAAAATATTAATTGCCAAGTTTCTTGCTTTTGATATTGAAGTTCTTAAAACCAGCATCAAAACAAATGTTTTACCTTGTTCTAAGGTTCTGCTCTGTCCCAGACACCCTGTCCGCTAATACAGATAGGAAATATGTATGCCTTTTTAAAATTTAAAAACTCCTGAGTGTGGCAACCTAAGTGGCAGAGATAGACTGTCAATAACTGTGTTTTGGAAGGAGTCTATACTGAGGCAGTGTAGTGTAGCACAGAGATTAAACACATGTTTGTGAAAGTCGGACAGACTTGGGTTCAAATCTTGACTCTACCACTTACAAGTTACATGAATCTACAAGCTAGATTCTCTGTCTTTAACCTTTAACTTTTTAATTATCGTGTCTCGGTGTGGGCCTCTTTGGGTTCATTTTGGTTGGGAATCTCTGTGCTTCCTGGGGTTATGTGGCTATTTCCTTCACTGGGTTTGTGAAGTTTTCTGTCACTGTTTCTTCTGATAGATTTTTAATCGCCTCGATCTCTCTCTTCTCCTTCTGGTACCCCTATGATGCAAATTTGGTATGCTTGATGTTGTCCCAGAGATACTTTAAACTATTCTCACTTTTTAAATTCTTTTCCTTTTTTGTTGGTCCATTTGGGTGTTTACTGCTACCTCGTCTTCCAAGTCGTTTAAATTCTCTGAGCATCAGTTTTCTCGTCTATACGATGTAAAAAGGCAGAATTGTTTAATGAACCACTTTTAGTATTTGTATAACCGTCAATTCAATCAACATATCGCCTCAGAAACTGTTAAAAAAAATGTAACTTTTGGAAAAATACTTAAAGAGGAACAACTTCCCCTACTCCAAGCCCAGGTTCTGATTCTGCCCTGATGGGTATCTATAAAACACCTTTCTAGGTCATTACTTCTTCATGTATAATCTAAGGAAGGTTGAGTGAGGAGTTCTATTATTTGCATTCTGGATCTTCAATTCTGGGATTATATTTTACACAAGAGGACCACTGAGGAGTCGAGAGAGGTAGTCACGGGCGGGGTTTGTCGAGGTCACACAGAAAGGCGTGCCAAAACACCAGTTCATCCTAAACTGGTTCCCGGCAGGTTTAATTTTTACTGGAGTGGACCACGCTCTCTCCGCTCCCATAGCTGCCGTTCTCTCGCCTGGTTTATCTCAGCTCCGTCTGACTCTAGGCTTCTTCCACTGCTGCCTCCCGGAATTTTGCCCTGAGAATTTTGCAGGCTAAGTAGTCTCCCTCTCCGAGATCCCTTCTTAAGGTGGTTATTCTATTAGCCTTCCCATATCAGTTACTCAACTGCTGCTGATCTACTTACTGCACCCAGTCAATTAATGAGAATTCTATGGTAGAAAAGGAAAAGAGAAAAAAAAAATATGCAAAGAACATAATATTTGCTAGAGAATTTTAAGCTAAAACATATTGATGAGTTTTTTAAAGCACGGTACATTATTTACAAATAAAAATATTTATAATAAAAAGATGAAAATGTGGACAGGATAACTATTTCTATAATTTATGGCAGTCGTTGTTCTGAGAAGGAAAAAGGAAAATGGGACTGATGGTGGGCAAGTATTAATACATTTGTTCATTTTGTGTTGTGGATATGTTTTTAATATTTTAAAAACTTTTAATATTTTAAAAGATTTATACCTGCTACTTGAAGAACGAAAAAAATGTCATATCTCTTACTGAACAGTTCAAATACTCGGCGAAGCCTATACTACAAATATGTGTAACCAAAGCCACGGTGCTCTCAATGCCTCCAGTTTTGGATTACAGCAGTTAGAGAAGATTGAGTTATTTTGTTTCCATGGCTCATTAAGCTAGGGTTAGACTGCTGTCCATAATCTAATTCACTGCATTTATCCTTGCCTCTTCCCTGTGAAATGAGGACAGACCTTTGGGAAAATGCTAAAAAAAAACTACTACTACTAATAATCCCCCATGTACATGGTAATTCTGTCCAGAAAGGAAAGTTAACACACCTGAAAAGGATTAAATTAGTTTTCTTTTTCTAAAAGATCTCCTTCCTTAAGCTTCCTCTGTCAACTGACTGCCAACCCTATTTGCTAATTCCCATCCCTCATCAGTCTCACTAGTACTTCCTGTTGCAAATTAGTGCTCAGTGAACTTGAGCCTGACATATTCAAAACACACCCAGATTCTGGGAGCTTGCTGCTAGGGTGCCTGGTGTAAGGAGCCCCCAAACATTGCCAGAGTACGATCAATCAACTGTGGCCTGGGAGTGCTGCAGGCATCAGGAATGAGACAAAAGGAATCTGTAGGTAGGAGGAAGGGACAAAGGTTTTCGTCATTTTTTTTCAGTGGAGGAAATGTTCTAGACAGAAAATAATGGAGAACCACAAAAGGGGAGAGGTGGGGCAGGCTAGGGGGATGACAGGCACACCGACAGGAACAGGAAAAACTTGCAGAGACATGTCAGAACGCTTGTAATCAAGTCAGCAAAGCAGGAAAGTGAAGAGAATGAAAGCGGTTTGTGTGTATTGTGTTGATAGGATTAATATCGAAATCAGTGCTTTATAACCTTTCTGGGGACAACAGCCTTGTGAGAGGACTCATCTCCACCCTACCTTCACCTCATCACCCAACGTACCATCGCACACTCAGGATCCTATAGTTGGAGGAAGGGAAGCACAATTCTCTGAGGTACAATCCAGCACCCTATAATGTCCTGGGACTGCAGGTTCAGGATCCCTTCCCCCCTACCCACCCCCCCTTTTTTTTTTTTTTTTAAGTATTTAGTATTGGAAGGAAGGAAGTATTTAGTAACGGAAGGGAGAAAAGAAGGAAGCAATAAAAGATTTCCTATATAAGCTTCAGACAAAACAAAATAAAAAAAAAAATAGCCAACATGTACCAAGTTACAGATTTATCTATTTTTTCAGAGGGTGCAACCCAAAGTTCCACAGGGATAGTTAGTTGTCTTTCCACTATTACACTAAGCAAGACAGGTTAAGTGTACGTGATAAATATTCTTTGCTAAACTCCCTCTCCCTTTATTTACTCAGTCACATCAAATAGAGAAAGCCCCTCTTAATGTAACCTTTACATTTTTAAAAACAAATGGGAGAAAGGGGTGGGGTCTACTCTGAGTATTATTTGTGTATTTGAAAGGATTGCTGCTTCGTGCTTCTTCTTTTTCAAAAAGAAACAGCTCTTTGAAAACGAAAAACCGTTATTGTGCCTCTCTCTCATGCTGCTCCTTTGGTACCAGCCATTTAGAATAGGAGTTTTAAATAATGCAGTTTATTAAGTCCATGTTTTCTGCCAGATTCTGCTTTATGTGCATATGTTCTTTTGTTTCCCTCCTAACATTTCCATGGCTCAGAAACCATTCTTTCTGGTATAGCTGAAGGATATGGATATTAAAATCAGATCAGCAAAAGATTTTATGGACTTGGGAAGCTGCCAATCAATGCTGTAAAATAAAGCACATTGTGCACTGATATCATCAGATCCATTCTATGTAGTTTTAATATTGCTGGGATGGAAAGCTGGAGTGAGAGTGGAGCTGGCAGAATAACTGGGAGGGGGGAAGCGAATGAAAAGATTAGATTAATTGTGGACTTTGCAAGTGGGGACAATTTACACTAAAAATTGTTTTCAAAGACTTCCTAACCTCCAAGACATTTTCCACTGTAGGTAAGCTTTGAATTACAGCTGGAGGTGATGTTCTTGGAGCCGCCTCTGAAAGCTGAAATCACAACACGCCTGCAGTGTTCCCTCCCCAAACCCACAACTTTGTCATTTTCTCAGGCAGACACACAAACATTGGGGG
>NW_006431912.1:1074643-1080187 GCF_000325575.1 Pteropus alecto
GGGGGATTGGGAGGGGTGGCGGACGGGGTGCGGTTCTTTGTTTTGTAGTAGCTCTTTTGAAGTGTTTAATTCCTCCTTTGTAATCTATTCATCGGCACACATTTCAAGCATATCAGTTTTAACTCAACAATTTAAGTCTCAGAGGCTTATATTTTCTCCTGTGGCTCAGGGCCTCTGTCCAGCACCTGGGTGGCACAGTTTCTTTTATCTGAATTCAGAAATATTAAGAAAATTAAATTCTTTCTCTCTTCCACCCCCTCCTCCTCCACCGATTCAGGCTAAGGTGCCCACTGAGTCCAAATGCGAGCCAGTGAGTGTGTATGCTTATGTGCCTGTCTTTTTAAAATACAGGAAATGCATAAAAGAAAGAAGAGTTCAGCTGGAGCCATCTCTTCTCCGTCTTTGCTTCTTTCCCCTCCTCCTCTTCTTCCCTCCTCCTCTTCCCCGCCAAGCACCGGCTTTTAATTTTCAAAAGCACTGCAATTGCTTGGTGTGGTTTCAAGAGCTGGGGTGCCATTCTCCCTGATGATGACTCTGCTGACGTCAATGGCATTCTTATCATGCCTAGTGCGACATCAGAAACCAGCCCTCAGAGGCTCCTCTTATTCATCCTGTCCCGGCTTCCAGTAAAACGTGGACTGGATTTCTGAAATGAAAGGGACTGACTCCTCTTTCCAGCAAGACCTGCACTCAGCCAGACATCCTTCTTTGCCTGTGGCAGCTTGCCGGTTAAAACTTGTTCTCTCTCCTGCAAAGACCCCCTGAAAGAGAGGGCTAAGTGGATCACAGCTCTTTCGCTGTCGGAGCTTTCAGAGATGTGTGTGTGTGTGTCCCCACCAAGACAAGAGTGTTCAATCTACTTATTATTCTTTAGGTTTTACTAAAGCCTTTGATACGGTGGTTTCTCACTATACAGTAGACAAAACCCACTTGTTTAAGTGCTTCTAGCTTACTCTCTGGGTCAGAAGCAGAGCCTAGGTCCAAATATCAAGCCCATATTTACTTCTTTGGATTACAGAAGCACCCCTTTCCTTTTTTTAATAAAGAATAAAAATAGGATTTCAGAGGAAAAGGGAAATAATCATAGCTGAATAATAAGAGTAACAATAAAAATAGCTGAATACAAAAACAGTATCATTGAGACTTTAACAACTTCCTCTAGGTATTCATGACTTTTTAAGAGGTTTGATCTCAAAGGCTGGAGTTATAAGGTCCATCAATCACTTTCTACCCAGCAGTTTTAGGGCAGCTGTTATGATGATAATAAAACTTTCCTTTGCAGTGGAGTTTATTATGGTCCAAACCTACCCCAAACATTTCAGAAATATCTACAGTTCAAATGTAGCTATTTAAGGAGTTGAAGTCATTTAACATGAAAGAATCGTACACACCTAGGTAGGTTTCATCTGCCCGATCTTTGATATAGACAAATCAAAATGATGTTGGTATCTACCAACCAAATAATGATGGTTCACTTGAAGCCACCCATTAACAAACTCATTAGGAGCAACTGTTCTAGAAAGAAGCCATTTAAAATCCTATGAAATGTATAATCATTAATTCCATCTAGAACTATTTGGAATCATAACATTAATGGGATATCAGGTTATTCTGGTTTAACCCTTCCACCTTCATGTGAGAAAACTGAGGTTCAGAGGTGGTTTGGTGATTTATTCAAGGTCACACAACTATTGTGGCAGGACTGAGAAACTCAAGCTGTCTCTCTCACTCTAAACAGTATGTTCTTTCTACTGCAACGCATTGCTCCTGATTATTTAAATCTCAAACCCATTTGCCTACGAAGTTTCCATTTTTCATACAAATGAATAATAATTCAGAATGTCTTGATTACAGTAAAATTTCAGAATTTTTAGATGAACAGAGATCTAACAAATTTCTATTTTTGTTCTCATTGAGTTCCACAACTAGTGAAAAGATTAAATGACATGGAACAAAATAATATATGCATGAAATTCAGGTTTAGTTTTATTTTGTTTTAAAGTAATGATGGAATCTGGGAAGAAAGGACAGAGATTTACCTGGGTTTCAAATACACAAGCCCCCTGCACCCAGCCATCATTCTGCCTCATTTACTACCTAGATTCCAGCCATCTGACTGTAATGTTGTAATACTAATGTAATTTATTTGCTCCTTAATTTAAACCACTGACTTAATGTCTGCTCTTTTCTACATATGATCTTTATAGTTACCTTCTACAATCCCACCCCTTGCTCCCCATATTAGTTTTGCCTTCTTCTCAGAGGACTATCACTGCTTTTATAAGTCACCTTTTGGAATCTGCTTTTGACAGATGTATCACGTTCGGATCTTGACTGGAGGAGAAAAGATGGGACGAAATGAAAGATGCTGGCTTCGGAGTCAGACAAACCTGATTTGGAAACCTGGCTTTATCACTTGATACTATATAACTTTTGGGCTTGTGTGAACCTGTTTGAGCCTCAGTTTCTTTATCTGGAAAATAGAAATAATGATCCCTGCCTTGCAGAGTTACTGAAAGGGTTAGAGATGATGCTTACTAAGCTCCTATCACAACACCTGGCACTTAGGAGAATCTCAATAAGGAATAATAATGCTGATGATTTAAAAAAGGGGGAGAATCATAAAATTGGTAAGGACTAAAAGGTAGAAAGAACAAAGGACACTATATTTTTCCCCTTGTAATCAGTTAGATCTGGGAAGTGCCACTAAAATTGAAAGGACAGTATGTTTTTAAAGAATTTTTCTAGTGAGAACCCAGAACCAAATCTATGAGAATAAGCCTCCATGATAGATTTCCATATAATGTTAGTGGAATGAAATTTACAGTGTTTGGTTGCATTTGGATGTCAAGTAGCTACGAAACCTAATTGTGTGCTTAAAAATTTTTCAAGGATTATTTTGAAACTGGTCTGTGAGAGCTACTTTAAAGGTAAGTGATCATGGACTGATCCTGTTTCTGGTTCTCCTCTCCCTGATAAACTGCCAATACTCATCTAGGCAATAAGCAGCTTTGTGTACACTGAGATAAGGAGCTGAATTAATTCCTTAAACTTAAAAGCAGACTCTCATTAAGAGTGCAAGGGTTTGGGAAGCCTAGCAGTCCATTAGTGAGATAAACCACAGAACCCCATAAAGCACATTTTCACCGTATACTACATTACTACAAAATTGAATTTATTTTATTAATAACAAAATTTATCAAAATATAAATGCTTTCCTCTTTGCGGAAATCGATAGCTTAATATAAAATAATTGTAACATTTAACTCAAATAAATTACAGCCACGCTTATTTAAGGTGGCCCACCCAAATTTCATAAGCAAAACCAGAGTGGTCTGAGTAAGTTCATTGAATATGAATCAAGGAAACTGAGATGTCAAAAAAAGTGTGTGTAATCAGGAGAGGATGTTTATGTTGGTGATTTAGTCCTGAACCAATTGATTCTACCTGGGGCATTGGAAAAAAGAGCTCTCTTTTCCAGTGGAATTGTCAGGTCATATTACCTAATAAAAGTTTTGCATTCAATCAATATCTTAGTCAACTTCAAATGTTTGATATCCCTTCCACTTCACTCAAACAAATGGAAAGAAAGGATTAAGTCATATCTAATTCCTCCAAATTACTAAGTAAGGTTAAAACGTAAATTTCATTATTTCATTCCCTTCTCTAAACCCTTCATTAGTGATGTTCCATTCACCTAGCCACATCCTTAGTGGCTAGGCCTGCGTAAGCCTGAGGAAGGGGTACTGTTTTCTAATTCATCCAGATAAGGAGATGGTCCTTTTGTATCTATCTGCCTAGAGAACTTGTCATTTTAAAATATACGAAAGGTGCCTTAAATGTACAACAGGCACAGGGGAAGTCTTTTCAGAGACAGTTTAATGCTGATTTGAATATATTCTCTTGCAACAATTTGTATTTTGCCTTCATGATACTTAAGGCAGTTCAATCATGTATTTTCAAAAAATTTTCTTTGCCCTAGTAGACTATAAAGTAGGAATTGTGACCACGTAGTTCATCTGTGTATCCCCAGCTGCTATTGTAGTGTCTGGTACACAAGTCAATAAAAGTTTGTTATATAAAGTTGGGTTGCTATGTCATGTTCAATAGTTGATATGTTTCTCACTGGAAGCTTTTCAGAGGACATGAAATAATAAATGACTTCATCATCTTCCCCTAATAAAAAAGAAAAGATAATAATAAGGCTAATGTAATAGTTACACACACACACATACACACACACACACACACACACACATTAATGAAAAGTTTCAACAGCCCCCTTTGGAGGATGGTTGTTCTTTATATCTTTTCCTATTTGTGTTATTAAATGTATATAGTATATAAGACAAATGTCCTAATATGGAATCATGGTTCTAGTATATGGTAGCTGTTCTATTGAAAATAGTTTTATTGAGTTGATGAGTTGGTAATCCTGTGTTGGGTCTCTCAATTTTTTTGTTTGAAATTTCCAAGTCTGGGAATCATTGACCTAGCAGAATTCTCCCATAGGAACACAGACTTAAGAATTTTTGTGATGCATGTCTTAGTTTCTGATTATGTGTGGCTTCAACTTATAATCCTTTCTTCCTTTACTTACCCATTCTTATATTTTCCCTTTTCTGATACTTTCCAAGAATATCCCTTTTCCTAACCTTTTCATTTCCAGTGTGCAATTCTGTATAGTGCTTCTCCCCACTGTAGGGCCACTTTAGGCCTCCCAAATCTTTTACATGGTTTATTTCCCTTTAAGAGAAATAGGTTAAGATTTTAAAATTCTAATTATATACATTATAACAATGGGTCTGATACACTCACCCAAAGTTCACTGGAATAATTCAAGTATATCTTTAAAGGTGAAAGTAAACTAAGTTTTCTTTACATACATTAGACTTCTTTGTGGCATGCCAAGAAATAGGGATTACAGTTGAGTCAAGATAATGATTTTCCTCAGCCCTTGGAGCAAATGAGTGGGAGATTGAACACAAGCCACATTCTTTATTTACTTTCACATTCACTAGAAATATAATTATCTACGTGTGCCATTTGGGAAACACTGTCCTTTACATGATTCAATATACATGTAAGTTGAAATTGAGAATATTAAATCTCAAAACTGTTCAGAGGACTTTATTCAATGGGATGATAACATTTCGAAATTCATATTCCATTGCAGTACATTTCAAGTATGTTTTTTTTGAAATAGTTAACATAAGGAAGCATGCAATTAATGAACACATGAAAATGACACCAACTTTATCCTCCCTTTAAGAAAAGCTTCTACTGCTATTCCTGCTACATCTACAGGCATGGGACTTCACGGTATTCGTGGCATGCTGACAGTATTAATTAACATTTCTACTTGATTGTGGGAATTGGTATTCATTTTTTGCTCTGCCTTGAAATATTATTAACTTGATTTAAAGATGATATATTAGAAACGTCCTTGTCAAACTCCACAAGCTATAGAAATGGTCAAGTTAAACATGTTCAACCTGATTTGACAATGGTATCTAGTTGATTGTTCTACTGAAGGAGACCTTC
>NW_006431912.1:1080201-1103170 GCF_000325575.1 Pteropus alecto
GAATTTCTTTATTCCTTTTGCTAAAATTAGTATTGTGTATGTCAAAGAGTACATTGACATCAAACATTCTGCTCATCCGCTACTTTTTCATTCTCTTATTATTTGGAGAATTGGAAAATTCGCTGCAAATCAATCTCTCTCTCTCTCTCTCTCTCTCTCTCTCTCTCTCTCTCTCTCTCACACACACACACACACACACGCACAGAAACACAAAAAGAAAAAAGGTAGAGATTTTGTTGTAAGCATAAAGCAGGAGAACTTCCCTTCTCACTGCTACTCATAGTTAGAATTCATGCTTTTCTAGTAGGAATAGTAAAATGGATATTGATTTGATGACATATGAGTTCAGCAGCTTTAGAAGTGGAAAGACCTGGGTTCAAATTCTTGTTCTGCCAACTTCCTAGCCATGTGAACACAAGCAAGTTATTTAACCTCTTTAAGTCTCAGTTTTCTCATATGTAAAATGAATTCCATAGAATTCTGAGGATTCAGCAAGATAATTTATTTGAAGCATTTAGCACAGCACCTGGTACAAATTTGGCACTCAAGCAACAGGAGATACAGCATCAAACTACAATGTACTATATCAGGACATTAGAGGAGCTTAATTTAATAAATCTCTGGTCTGATCTATTATAATTCTGCCATTAAAATGTATGTGGCCTGTTTATGGCCTTCCCAAGTCAGATCTGCCCAACCTATCCCTTAAGCATAGGCTACTTTCCCAGTTTCCTGGGTTTTCTTCTTCCCTGTCCTGGAGGATCTGGCCGGGGCAACAGCCTCTGACTTGACAGGAAATATCATGTCAAGTCAAGCCACATGTAAGATACATAGAGCTGCTGGCTTCCCCAGAGACTTCTGCGAGGTTCAAGATTCTGTAGGGCAAACTGACCAATTGAGACAAATGATGCGTGGGCAGAAAAACTGCTCGCCCCGTCTCCCTAAGAGAAATGTTCTAGGATGCAACCTCATAGGCTATATCTTTTGTAACTTAGCAAATAGCTACATTTCTTGTAAAGATATAACAAGCTTGGTAATGAATCATCCTGAATTTACTTTCTCTTCTTCCATGGTATTATTCCTTTCACTCCCAATCCACTCTTGGTTTCTTGGGATTTCATGACTTTTCCTCTGCATAAAACATTAGCATGTAAGCTGTCTCTAAGGGAATTTGGGCTGAAACTGTGAGATTTATGGAAAAAATGAGGCAACTAGAGTAAAAGAACAAGAGAAAGAAAATACATAATACTTGGCAACAATTCTACTTTTCTATAATTCTTTGGATTCTCTCAATAGTGGAAGATCTTAAGGCCACATTGCCACCTTATTAACAAAGTATAGCTGATCAAATCAGTAGAGCAAGGAACCTTTGATACTGACCCAGTGTTCCTTTCCTTCCATAGATTCCAATTTCCATTATAACCAAAGGTAGCATGTTTGGAAAAACCTGATGCTGTCATGCAGGAGAGAGAAGGGCGAGGGGTGGGTAGAGAGGTTGGGAAAGAGATTTTTCTTTTTGAAAAGTCATGTTCCTTTGTATTTAACTAAAATGTAACAAGATGTTAAAATGCAACTCTGGCATTTTTTTCTTTTCTTCAGAAACATGCCCATATTTTATAGAGTAAGTTATATATTGAGGTTCCACAAAAAAACAAAATGCAATTTTCACATTAAACACAGATTCTAACGTCTGGCATTTCTCCTAGTGCTTGTACATAATGATCCATAATCACAGTTTTTCCAACAAGAAATCCACAGTAGTCACTCTGATTCATTCCACATTATATGACCCTCTCACATAGTGATAATGGTCTTCGATTCCAGTGCCCCTGGCTGCCATCTTCCTTCTATTTACATGGAACAGGTGTCTTCTTGTGCCTTTCATAACATCAAATGTGAGCTCTAGTTTGTTATTCAGGCTCCTTTCATCCTCATTTTCTGTATTTTTTTTTATGATTGCTTTTTGCACAGGCACATTTGCTGAGTTGGTGCCTCACAGGTGGTTTGGTTTGTGGCATATTTTAATAGCTATGAAACCACGGGTTCAGCTATTGGGTTGCAATGAGTTACATAATGCATGTGCAATTCAATGCACTAACAAAGAGGATTTTCCTAAGACCTCAAATGACCCAAGAAACTGACACACAGAAGGGACCACACCTCCCTGAACATCCCCTGACAAGCATGTGCTTATCCTGAAGGACACACCCTTACTCTGAAGGATGGTGGTCTGTGGAGACCAGATCTGATAATCATCCAACTACACTAAGGCACATTTATTTCTGTTGCTATTTGGTTCATTTTATTTTTACTTGGTTTGTTTTCTGTCCTTAGCAATCAGGGCATTTTATGAGTATTTTGGAAAGCAGTAGAAATAGTTATTTTCTCCAGGAAATTTTTAACTTTTCAAACACAACAGAGATGTTATGAACATTATAAATTCATTTAAATGTTGTCCCTGATCCTGGGTTGATGGTGATAACCCTTTCCCTTTTTTGTGCCACTCCTGTTTAATTTAATTAGAACCAAGGAAATAAGTGTGATGGTCCAGTGATATTAAGATAAGTTAAAATTCTGGGCCTGTAAGCACAACCCTCTCTTGTCTGGGCTCATTTTCCAGAAATGTGGGTCAGTGCAGGAGGATAAAATTTATCCAAATTCTATATATCTCATTATTCTCATAGTTCATTCATTCATTCAAAACATATAGTATCTTCTATGTGTCAGGCACTGTGCTGGGTGATCAGGATAACATGTTGAGCAAGATCCCTGCCCTAAGATAATAAGCCATGAGATTCTGTTGAAATATAGGGTTTGACATTTATTTTCCAAATCTCCACGTGTTATAAGGAGGAATAAGAAGAAACAGATGATATGATTAATTTATTCATACCTTCATTATCCATTCATTCTAAAAACATTTACTTAAGATCTGCTCTGTGAGAGGTACTGTACAAATGCCAAGAAAGCAAGGATAAAAGACATGGAGTATATACAAACCATATGTAAAAGATGAATCTGACTACAGATTCATGATTAGCAAAATATTTTGTTTGTAAATCCCAGGAGCAATGGGAATGAGAATGCAAGCATGTTTTACATCGATGGTGAGATTGAAACTTGACATAGTCTTTTTGGAAGATAGCTGCACAGAATCTATGAAATTTAAAAAATGTAATTTCATTTCTAAGAACTTATCCAATGAATATACTCACAAAAGGACACAGAAATGTTCAGGTACAAAGACACTCACAATATTATTTATAGTAGTGAAAAACTGAAAATGACCTACAAATCTGTCAATAGAGTTATATGGACTATAACAAAGGGAACACGGTGTGTCAGGTAATAAGAATGAAGTGTAGATCATTATCTACCTTATCACATGCAGAAGAGCCCTGATACAGGTTGTTAAATTAAAAAGAGCATGCTGTGGAACAGTATTTATAATACTATCTGGGCAGATATGCAAGAAAGCATTAACACTTTACTCCAGACAGCCATGATTAAGCAATTAGAATAGGCACAAATGACCTCTATTTGCTCTACTGCTGTCTCACTTGATAACGTTTACTATAAGTAGGGCTCTTTCTGAGGGATGTGCTAGTTCAAGATCTCTGAATATTTGCTTATTAGCTAGAATTAGGAAGAAATAAAGATCAATGCATGTTTTCAAAGAAATGAGGACTTAAAGACAGCAGTCAAAGAAGCATAAGACACAAGGGGGTAGGTAGGAGAATCCACTCATCCCAATTTGCTCAGGACTTTTCTAGTTTTAGCATTACATGTCCTGCATTCCGGGAAATGCATCAGTCCGAGGCTAACTAGAATGGCAGGTCATCCTAGCCTGCGTTATGCATTAACTTTACGTACAGGAAAAGCTGAGGTACTTTCTTTCCTGCCCACATCCCAGCTTCCCTATATGCCAAAGGGCTTCCACAATTTTCCATATCAAAAAGTTCCACTTCTGTCCTTTAGTGCGAGAAGTTCTATGTTTGCTCTGGTGATAGGACCTTTTGGATTCAGATTTATAAAAGTGGGTTTTATGGAGTTTATGCACAGTTTTACAGGAGAAAACCTATTGTCAAAGAACTGGGAGGGAAGGAATTTGGATATGAGGGGAAAAAAGTTATTTGTGGGGCTGGGAATAATAAATCCAAAGAAGTTTTCAAGCAAAGGAAAACTTCATGGTGTGGACAGGCAGGAATAAAGCAATATTTATTAGAAAAAAAATGCTATCTATGGAAGTAAGTTAGGTAAAAATGGAGACATTTGAGGGAAGAACTTTCTGAACAAAACATATCAACCCTTAGGAACTACTGGATATAATCAACAATTATTTAAATTCTCCTGACACTTTCCATATGACCCAGGGATACTCTGGAGGGAATCGCTGACTAACAGCAGAAGACCTAAATTATTCCCTGTGGCAGGTGCTCTGCTGTGTGCACACAATCACCCTTGTCATCTCTAACAAGGTTAAAGGCCAAGTCCCTGGGGAATCTCATTGTTTACAGTGTCCATGGTAAGAGGCAAGCCAAACACTGGGGACACATGTTACTCCAATTTTGTCCCTGAAAGTGAGTACTGTTTCATATTTGAGGGCGGCATCAGAGGCAGAGCTATTCAGTGCATGTGCTTCTCATAACGATGTTGGTATTCCTCTCACATATGTTCTCACAGTAACCACTTACTGAAGGAAAACGTTGAGGTCATTTCATCCTGGTTGCCTTTTCTAAGACTTCCTACAGAAAAAAATCCTCAATATTATTTATAAGCTATTTAGTCTCTGGCCTTCGACATTTCTGCTCTTCTAGGGGGTGGGTGTGTTGCTTTTGCATTCATAGATCAGCCACTTTTTAAAAAACCATGTTTATTCTGCCCTCTGGGCAATTTATTCAATCATTTAACCAATATTTGCTAGGAAATAAGAGGAGGGCTGGGGTTTCATAGACGAGTAAGACAGTTTTACTTCTTAGGAAGTAAAGAGGAGGAAAGCTTAAACTCAGGAGGAGTTCAGGAATTGCTACCTTAAGTGGCAAGTCAGTGCCTCCAGTTTCTGTAAGAAGAGATGAATGTAGCGAAGATTTCCAAGGGTGGCGGAACAATATATGCAAATGCTACAGAGCTGTGAGAGAGTGTGCCTTGGTCAGGAAATCACAAATGGAATCCAGGGGTAAACAAGAAGGAAAGGCACGCGTGTGGGAGGTAGGAACCTAAAAAAGTAGGTGAGATTAGACAATGAGGGAAAGATGAAAGAAAGGCCACTCATACTAATTGAGCATTTATTTTGGACCACGCTTTTTTATATTTGGTATCTTATATGATCACTGCCATAACCTTGCAAAGTTTGTTACTCCATTGTATCAGTTAGGAAACAGAAGATGAGAAAGGTTACATCTAGGCTGACCTACAATTCGAGGCCAGGTGTATTCAATACCAAAGCCCCTGGTCATTTTACCCCAGGACACTTTCTAGGTGAAGGATAAAGAAGTTCAAACTTTACCCTGAAGGTGCTGAGGACTAATGGGTGTCAATAAGAGAGATATGTGATTAGAACTGCATTTTATAAGAAAATTACTTTGACAGTTTTGTGCAGTAGAAGGAACTAGAAGCAGGGACAACAGGGAAGGGGCTTTTTCCAGGATGGAGAAATATTTTTTGCATTATTTTTTCAACAAAGATCAGCGCCTAGGGGCACCTACAGAAAAGTAGAGGTTTCTTTGATTGTTGTCATACTTGCAATTTTGCTTAGAAACATGCGAGTGTGAAATATAACTTACAAAACTGAAGATGATGGATCCCAGAAACTGACCCATCATAGAGGGGAGTAGGATTTGGGGAAGGCGTAGGTCAAAATGATAACGAATACACCAAATTTAGAAACACAATAAAAATATATGCAGAAACAGTTCCATATGAATGGCCAGGCTGGCTAGAAGACATTCATTCTTCTTAAGGGCAATAGCTAGCGATACTGGGAGCAGATGAAGTGGTTGCAATTTGCACTCATGTAATTACTGCAGGGGGTTACACTTCCGTTAAGTGATCCTATTGCTTTAGAAGTCTGAGATGATGCATGGCCTAAGAGCTTTCTTTAGCTGCATATCTCAGGGTAGCTATAAATTTCAGTCAAGTCATAACCTGCAAATTGGGTCTAGTTAAAGAACTCAGAAATGGGAGAAAGAGGTGATGGGATATACATTCTGGAATGGTGGGGTTAATTTACTTCTTGGATTAAAAATCTAATGGTCATTATAATTCCTTTCTTGGGTTGGAAATATAGGTCCTTAGGTATATATTCATTTTGCACAAATGAAAGAGGTAAACAAAAAATCAGGGAATGTTAGTTTTTAGATTAAAGACTACATTATCATAAGCTATAGTAAAGGAGGCTAGAGATTGTTTTTGAGAGAATTAGGAAAACATTTTTCAGTGAAGATTTTGCTGCTTCATCTTATTCAGAAATAATAACAAGACATCTGTATTCTATAGTAGGTAAAAGTGTTGCACCAGAGGGTCAAGATTTTGAGATGTCAAGCAAGCATTCTTATCATAAGATATGGTTATAGGAACTAGAAAAGCAGTAATATTTCTTGAGGTGATTCTCTCATAAAAGGTTAAAAAGTTTAATAGATTTACATCTAGAGTCAAGGAGACAGTTATTCTTTGAAGGTTGCAAAAGTCTGGCTAGATTCAGGAATCAGTGTTCCTTTGAAGGTAAAAATTATACCTGGGAATACATGTTTTACTTGTAAAATCAGAAAGAATCCTCCATTTATAAACTCTAAACTATGACTTATATACATTATAAATATATGCTTTACTTATATGGCAGAAGGAAAGTTCCAGAAGTTTCAGGATCGTAAGTGGGAAGAAAATGCAATATAACTGATAGACTAAAGGACAACCCATTTGGTGATTTTTAAACTCATAATAAAATACGTTTCTTACAAATGCTGTTGCTTGAAAATTCACAATTAGATGTTTCTTTGTACTTACAAAATACAGATATCCCAAAGAATCAATTATAACTCAGCCTAAATAATCTTTCAATTTCTTTTCTGTAGCTAACCTGCTTGTCCTAATAAGTTGTGACAGCAATTTTCAGGATGTTCACAACTAAAACTATTATTAAAAAATAGTTTAAGCAACACTCGTATTTCATTGATGAGGCCCAGAGAGGTAGAATAATTTTTCCAAAGTCATAGTCTGTCAATAACAAAATCAAGACTACGAACAATTTTAGGATTTTTTTTTTTTTTTTTGGTGTTTTGTTGGTTCTAAGTACCTGAGTGGATTATCCTCGAAAGTAAATATAGTAAAGAGGCAAACAGGTGGGGCTCCTAGCTCATCCCCGCTCCATTTCATTTGAAGCAGGTCTGCTGTGTTACACAGAGTTATGTGCTGGGCTTCTTTCTTAATAACATTTATTTGAAGAAAGACCTCTTCTGCTAAATGACATTTTAAAATGAGTACATACTAGACCTCATTGATATACTGGGCATATGGAAGAGATGTTCTGGACATCGGTGGACACTGTACATAAGGCCAGAACTATGTCCTATTCATCTTGGAAATTTTCCCAGAATCTAACTTGGTGTCTTGGGGACCAAAGGCTATAGGGTCGGAGATTCTCGTAGTTATATCTCTGGAGGCTCCCTTCTGACCTCACATAGTTTTCTAATAATCTCTTTTGTTTTCTTGCACTTACCCATGGGATGTGGTTAGCTTGTATCTCTTAAGGCCTGTGGTGCCTTTTTCCTGACATACCTACTTTCGAGTTGGAAACACAGTCTTCCAAACTGTACCCACCCTGTTGTCTCTGCATAAGCCTCGAAACTCATGTGAATAAATATTAGGTTGATAATAACTACTGGGAAAGAGATAAGAGGTATCAAAAATAACAATGATGAATTAGAAGGTAATAGAGTCCTTGATACGTAAGGAAGGTAAATGAGTTTAATCTAGCTTTCCATTAGTCTTCTTCTTAGAATGTTTATGATTGCTTTCTCTTCTTTTTTCTTACTATTTTATTCCTGAGGAGCATCTCATTCTCTCCTACCTGTAAGGAGAACCTGCACTTACTTTCCTTTTTCCCCATCCCCTAAGGCTCCCCAACCTCACTTTTTCTCTTCTTTCAATTCTAATTGCAAAGTAGGTCACTTAGGCTTACAACAGTCCAAGATACTGTGCATTATTTCAATCTCAGAGCAAACTTCAGGTTGTAATCTTCAAATTTAAAGTCCTTTTCACAATTTCATTCTGGAAAACCTGACCTTGGACAGCTAGCAACTAAGTATCTTGACTCCTTGTTAAATTTTGCCTAAAGGGGGCCCTTTCTGGTTCCACACAAAAGGTGGAGGCCACACAAAGTAGTGGCTCTCAAGCTGGGTGGGGGTCTGAGAAAATAATTTCTATTAACATTTTTATATTTTCACTTTGATAATTATCTTTAAAAATTATGTTTCACCAGTTATAAAGACAAAAATCTCTTTTGTAGAGATCATCACAGTTAAAAGGCCTGTTATAGAAGACTTTTAAAAGTTAATTTCTTGATCAGAGGTCTTCAAAAGTCTTTCCTGAAAGTATTTATTTAGGAAACTAGAATAAATTTTTGTCCTCATCAAAATAATGGTTATAAAGGATGATCTGTAACTAATGGATTATTTGGAGGTTAGGTGGGAATAGAAAGTAGCACTGGGAAATGTGTTCTAAAATTTATATTCATAAAAAACAACACAGTAATAAAGGTTCTAGAAAGATACTAAATTCCTTTTCCTTTCTTTTCCTTCATCCCTCATCCTTTCTTCCTTTTCCTCCCTCTCACTTCCTTCCTAGAATCCTCAAATGCTCAGTTATCTCTAAACATTTATTCAAATGCAAACTCCAGTCAGTTTGATTGGCTTTTACAGTAAAGTTCCATTTTGAAGAAAACTAAAACTAAATGTCACCATCAATGAATCAACTAAAGGATCAAGTAGATTTATAGCATGGACAGAGAAATCAATTTAGCATAAGGATTAGGAGGTTATTGAGTCAGCCAGACCCAGTCTAGACTCTATCTCTGTCACTTACTGTGCATGTCCTTGAGTGAGTTAAAGTAGACCACACATCCTCCTATGAAAAATGGGGATAACAACAGCAAATTTCTTGATGAAAATTGAAAATAAAAGTTTCCTTGTAAAAAAAAAAGGAGGGGGAGGGATAACACTATTTCCAAGTGTAATTGTGAAGCTTAAATGATCATATGTATATTAAACACTTAAATGTACTTTGAACATAGTAAGTACTCAATAAATATTATAATTAATAAAATGTTACAAAACGTATACTATTCATGTCATTGCAAAGTAATTAAGCAAAGGACATTCCAATATTCTACCTAATTAAGCAAATGAGTATTAAAGCAATAATTTAATTCATGTGCTTCTAGTATTGTTTACAATTATCTCATCTAAATGACATTTTGTAAAATCTATTTGATGCCCCAGCTGACTTAGAGCTTAGAACCAGGTAAATGAACCATCAGGAATTTCTCTTATGGTTAATAAGAGGGAAATATGTTTTGTGACATTATTAGTATAATTTTCTAATGATAACGAAAAAAAATTCTCTTTGTCTTTAACCAAGGGAGATGGTTGTGTAGAAAGCCAAGTGTGCTGTGGGTCAGGAGATGTGAATTCTGGCCACTAACCAGCTGTGACCACTGAATATTGAGACAAGTCACTTGCCTTGTCTCTAAAATGGACCTTGCATTGATGATCAGTGAGATTCTTTCCAGTCCTAACAGTCTATTTCACACCAAATGATTTTTCCGGATGAACTAGAAGGTTGTAAATGATATAGTCAGAGAAGACATAATGAGCCCAAGTTAAAAAAGGGTAAACGTGTGCCCCTAGAAAGAAAAAAAAAAAAAATCAAGGAACACTATTCATTAGATTGCACAATGAAAATTATTGGTGAGTAGTGTTTTGAATATTAATCATCATGATATTTAGTTGTTAAAATTAGCTTCATAGTTAAAAGACTGCATATAACAAAGCTTTTGTGTGTCTTAAGCAAGCATTTTCTGAGCATTGACAGTATATGAAGTTTATATTTCAGTGCTATGGGGTTTAACAAAGTTTGACTTCAACAAAGTCTATCCTACAGCAGCTCTAAATCAAGTAGAAAAATGCAGATTAAATATAAATTACTTAAAAGGTGATATATAGGTATCTACATCTATCTATCTATATCTATCTATCTATCTATCTATCTATCTATCTATCTATCTATCTATCTATCATCTATCTAATCTACCTATATTGAGTCTCAAGAATTCCACAGGGTTGAATTAACTATATATATTTCACATCAAAATAATATATCAGCCTAGTTAAGTTGACTAATCCAGGGTTGTCTTACTGCTTAAATGGTTTATATGTTTTATATAGGTCTTCAGATTTCCGTTTTAGTGACTCTGCTGTTTTAATAATTTAAAAACTCTTATCTAGAAGCTACTTGTTGATTTATAGATGTCCTTACTTTTTAAAAAAGTTATTAAAATAATGTTTTTTATTTACCTATTATAGATAGTAAGTTGGAAAATGCAGAGAAAAAGATTTGTTTTAATCTTAAAGAAAATAAAGGGTGAATTTAATAGAATAACCATTTTTTAGTGCAAAATATTTATTGAATGCTTTCTCTATATAATGTTTAGAAAATCAGATTCTTAATAAATAAATTTTAAATACAATTTTACATTCTCCTACAAAGAATGTACAAGTCCTTCCTAGAGATAAAAAAAATATACTGAACTAATTAAGAATAAATGTGCCAGAAATGCAAAGGTAAAAGATATCCTATATCAAATATTATCAAGTCTTAATTGAAAATTGCTGATTTCATTTACATAATTCCATGTCCAGGCAAATTACGGAGTGTTTATATACTTATAAATAGTTACGAAGTTTTAAAATGTATCTTCAGACAAGTTTAAAAGGTTTAAATAAAATAAAATCCTGTTCTTCTTTTTTTTTTTTAATTCCGAAAAAAACTTCAGAAAGCTTTTCTTTCTCTATGGATACCTTTTAAAATATTAACTTAATAAAAGTAAACATTTTCCTCTTATGTATTAATTTTTTCCTATTATGTTTTAAAAGACTATGTATTTTGCTTGTATATGCATAAGAAGTGTTTACATAATACACAAGCATGGTTAACATTTGATCCTTTTTAGAGCACATTTTGAATTTTGAAGCATGAGAATTTATTAAAGATTTTCAATTAGAAAAAATGCAGGAGAGATAATTACTATAGTTAGTGTAGGGTAGAAATGTAATCCTTCTGAAGCCACTGAAGAGAGCCATTTCTTTAAAGTGAGTTAAATGGGAGTTGTTTCGTCAAGAAATGCAAATGGTCTGATGCGCTTTCTTCCAAATCAAATAATGGAGCCCACTGAAAATTGTTGAAAGAGTTTCGATACTTTTATTTCCAAATTAGATTTGAAGAGGTTCTTATTCAGATTCCGTGGAGAGCAGAACAGTAGGACAAATTGATAATGTAATTGGATAAAGCTCTCTACAGAAAAACTGCAGAAAATAATTACCTACTGCTTTCTTTCCTGAATAAAAAAAAAAATTACCTTAATAAAATAAATAGAAATGCCAAAAAATTCAAGTTGGAATTACGTTCTGCTTGAACAACTCTTTCATGTCTCCAGCCATAAGGTCAACAGTTAAGAATATGTGGCAGTGCCATATGAATTTTAAAAACTGAGTATCTTTGCAACTTTTGTTTTAAATATTTCTTTCAGTACAACAAAAGGTAAATTCGTATGGTACAGTTGAGCGTGGAGGACAAAAATTATATTTGAAAGGTAGATAAGAAATACTTATTCAAAGTTTTCAGTTAAACTGTGGAGACTTTTTTTAAAGCTCAAATATTGTCTAAATAGTTATCCTAAGATAGAATCGGTTTTGAATAAATGGATAAAATTCATTGCATGTCAAAGCTGCCTACATTTGTCAGTGAGTTGGGCAGTGGTGTGACTGAATTGGCTAAAATGAAATGCAGTGACTGACAATCTCATCTTGTATTTGACCCACGAAGATCACAAGTTTTGACGCTTTAAATCTCTAGTCCTTTAATACTTGCCTAAATAATTAACATTTAGAAATTCTTAAGGTCTTGTTTTTGTCTCCACAATTCTATGCTTGGGACTTTGCGTATTTATCAAACCTTTAAGTTAAATAAAACTAGCTAAAGAAATGCCTTAAGCAGAGCAAGATAATTGGGAATTGTGTCATTTCTTTTACCACTTTTGTTACCCAACTTTTATAATGTGAAAAGTACTAAGCAACACCACAAAAACACATTTGCATCAATGCTGTCTCCACAATTTAAAGTGGATTTAGAAATACTTAAAAAGAGCTTTGCTTTAACCCAGTAACTATGTTTCCTGTCATTGGTTCTTTTACCAAAATTTGCTTCTCAAGACATGGTACTTGATTAAGTTTTCCCCCCAAAATTCTATTATTTAAATAATTTTTTTTCCTTGACCTTCTTATTCTCCATTCTCCATAATCTTTCAAGTAAGAAAATTAATTATGAACGTCACCCATACTAAATTATATTATGCTGCCGATGTGTGATTTATTGGTATGAGGGGAATTTTGAATGTCTTCGTAACTCGGCAGCCACTTGCATCATTTATATCTGAGTTATTTCCTGTTTTTCTTAGTAGAGAAATGATTTGGTACTCAAGTCAATAATCTCTTTTAAAGGTGTTTCATATTTTATTTTTTTTTATTTTTATATTTCAATTAGAGTTGACATTTACTATTATTTTATATTAGGTTCAGACATACGAGTCGTCAATAGTCTTTATTTGGTGATTTAGCCATGTCATTATAGAGATGTTCTCAATTAGAAAAAATATGTATTTTTCTAAATTGCTAACTTCTACTTTGTTGGGATTTTAGTGGCAGTGACTTTAGAGTTCTCATTCTACATTGTACAGAGCTGTGTGACATTATTAAGTTGAGGGTAGAGGAGAATAATTACATTTAAAAAGTGGGAAAGAAACATATTTATAAGAACTAAAGGAAACATTTTTCTTTTTACTGTAAAACCTTAAATATTATCTAAACCCTCAAGTTATTCCTTTTCTCTGAGCTTCTCTGTTCTCATCTGTATCATGAAGATAATAATGACAGATCTGAACCTTACGCGATAGGGAAAGGGTGAAAAAACAATGCAGGTAGAAAGGCTGGCCCCGCACCTGGCCTGCACTCGATACTCGTTATTTGTTATTGTTTTAAAGAGTATTAATTGTATTTTATATATAACCTGTTCTCCTGGAATAAATCCATCATCATCAGGGAAGACTTTTTTAAAAGCAGCTCCATAGATGATAGGTTATTCAGTGGACCTATAATAAAGATCTGCTGGAAATAAAACCATTTACTGGGCCCAAATACATATAACACACACACACACACACACACACACACACACACACGCACGCACACACACACACAGATATACACATTTATAAAAATATATTATATGTATTGTATTTGCCATGTATCTATTTTAAAAAACTTAAAAAATATTAAAAGAAATATATTTTAACAATATTTTAAAAAACCAATTCTTTAAAACATTTCCAATACTCTAAAACTACATATATTCAAATATATCAATGAGGTTTAACTGTTGTTCAAAGGAAAAGCTGACCAAAATAAGGTTGTGGAATCCTGTAATGTAGCATGGGCCTGGGTATCAGAGATACCAGATCTATTTTGGTAGCAGTTGTAGTAATTAATGCCCAAACTTGGCAATCATCAGCTCATAGAATTTGGTACTTTGAGCAAAGGTGTGAATTATTCCCTTCCCCTCTCTTTAAGAGTACATTAGTTTAAGAGTACCATTTTTTCTTAAATTAGCAAACATCCTCAGGTTTAATGAGCCAGAAAAGCAAACACGGAAGAACTAGATAGGCAAATGACCAGTGAATCTAAGTGAATACTCCACATTTAAGTCTGAAACCAATTTCAAACTCAATTTGATCGACAGTATTTCCTCTTAATCATTTAGGAGTAAAAAGAAATTGCCAAGCCCTCCTTTCTACAGTGTTACGTTCTTTCACTAAGAGACCAGGTTCCTTCAGGTGCTATCTTATTTGGAATTTAATTTGTCCTATCATTCCTCTAAGAGCTATTATAGCACATCAAATCACTGTATTCCATTTAACTCCAAACCACAGAGAAGCTGGCTGCAGCATCAAACAACATTATTAAAAATACCATAAGGGAACCTTGGAGTAAAAATTCCAGGTACACGTTACAGGCTAGGGACAAACAGAGGTTGTAAAGACCTTGAGTGATACTGAAATGGGGATCTAAGAGACTTTCAGATTTTGAAAAAGTCTATGAGATTTTTGTGTTAGGTTCCTAGGGCTGGCACTCTGTAGTTGTTCAGGTTAGTTTAAAGGCAAGAGTAACCTTTGTCTGTCCCCATCACCCTTTGTCAACAAATTTGGGATCAAGCATGACTCAGAATGGCTTGGAAGAATTTTCCAAAAGGAACATCCTCCATCACTGTGCCTTGCAAAGGAACACAGACTCATTTCATAAAATATTTTTTAACCTGGATATCTTTTTTGTACTATCTAAGCAATGACTTGGAAGTGTTCAGGTGAAATCCTGACTCAAAGGGTTTAAAATGCAAGTGCAGAAATTAGCACAGCCAGGGCTGCACAAAAGGTCTCAAGTATTTCAAATTAGAATGAATGTTGTGAAAGTCTAGCAAACATAATGGATTAGTCTAGAGTCCTACCACATAGGAGGTCAGAAATCAGCGTCTTAGAGATGGGAGGAAGATTTTCCAGTTGTGTTAGTAGAGGAAGAGGAGCTGGTGCCTGACTTTCAAAGAAAGAGAACTTCTCTGAGTGGGAGAACAGGACAGAGAGAAGCCCATGTTTACCTTTTGAGGTCTGCAATAGAATCATTGCAAATTTAGCACAACAGAAAAAATGGCTTACAAATCCTCATTTTTCTCATTGGGATAAAATGCCTCTGGAATCTTCTCAGAAGATCCCTTCTGCTAGACATAAGTTTTTTATTTTTATTTTCTTCAGGAGATCTCAGGAGCATGGGCAGACTGGGATTATTCTGGTCTGCCACTCTCATAGAATTTTCCTTCATATCATATACTTCAGTTTGGAATTTCATATTTAGTATTATACTTATTTGATTACTACATATTTTCCCTCTCCTGGGGCCCAGATTACAGGGACTAAGGGATAATGCTTCTTTAGATTATCATTCTATCCTAACAGCCTTGTTTAGGTTGGCACATGGGAGACATTAAGAAATATTTGTTAAACAAATGTTCAAATTGTTAAACAGATCAGGTCTGCAGATGTAACCCAAAGGCTGGCAAGTCACGAACTCACCAGTTGCCAATGGCCTATAACACATGACTAGAATGAAAAATTGTCTAATTGTATTTATAAATTTCTAGGTTCCGTTTCATTGTAATTGTAAATGAGAAATTGAAAATAAGGTAACTGGTGTCAGAAGAAGTAAAAAAAAAAAAAAAAATCATCTATAGATTGATTGTCCGAAGTAAAATCTAGGCTAGAGAAGCTATGGGCAGCCATGTGCCAGCTGGGACAATGAAAAAGCAGAGACTATGAAGAGCAGAAGTGTGTCCAGAAAAAAGAAAACAGCCTAGATATGCAAAATAAACAGACAGATAGCTAGATGATAGATAGATGATAGATAGACAGACAGATGATAGATAGATAGATAGATAGATAGATAGATAGATAGATAGATAGATAGATGATAGAGAGATAGATGATAGATAGATGATAGAAAGATGATAGAGAGATGATAGATAGATACATGGTAGAGTCTTAAGAAAGATACTGTGTGTCCTACAAATGAAAGATGAAGCTGCAGGTCTCTAGAATTATGATTCCTCTAAATTTGTATGCCCTAATCCATGTAAGAATTACATTTACTTTGATTTAGTTATTTCTTATAACCAGGCTGATCTGAGTGCACTGTTACCACATGTTGAGGAGGGAACTTTGTGAATTACTATGTGAAGAAAAGATGTTTACTCTTTGCCAGTAGCTTGGAAAACTGGAGTCCTTTCTTGGAACTCTTAGACTGTTTCTAGGAAAAGTCACCAAATAGCTTTTGATTCAAAGAAATGAAACTCTTCTGTCCTGTACTGGCTGGTTGAAAATATCATCAATCGAGCAAAATATAATTTTGTTCAAAGTACTAAACCATGGTGTACCCCTCAATTTTTACTGCAATTGAATTATACACAGAAATTCTACTTATCTTGGATCTTACAGTTCTGGCGTTCATTTCCATTTGCTGTCTGGAGCTCTATTCCTGACAATGATCATAGCGAGAGGCATTATATTTTGCTAGTCACTAAAGACCATCAGAAGTTCAACAAAAACCTAATTTGTGAGATATTTGGTTTCAAGGATTAAAGACTCTTATAATCTCTTTATAATCATGGACGGTACTCCTGTGTATGGGAGCAGAGTGACACAGGCTTTCCTTGAACGTATCCTTGCCTTGTCTTGTACTTAAAACTGGGTGCCGCTTCTAACTTAAGCAGGAGACATGTTAGGAAAGCAAAGGTGAAAAATGACAGACAGGGCCTGGACCTGGGAGATGCCACAGTGAGGAATAAGGAGATATCGTGAGGGGAGAGTGATGCAGGATTAGGGAATGTGGCATTAATCAGGGGGAGAGGGTAAGGAAAGGGATGTGAGATAAGAAATGAGAGATCACAGAGAAGTAAAGGAATTAGTGAGAGAAAAGAATGAAGAAAGAAGAGGCAGAGGATATAATGAGAGAAAACGTCGGGGAGAATATAGTGACGAACACGAGAAAAGAAGAGAATGTAGAAGCAGCTAAAGTGAACTATGGTGGAATGAGAGGGAAGCAATGGAGCATTGTTTTTAGGGTATGGAATTTGAAACATAATTGCCAGAGTTTGAATTCACACTCTACAACTTTTAAGGATAATGACTGGGGAACAATGACTATGAGCCTCAGTTTCTTTGTAAAATGGTGTGATAATTCTACCTACCTTACAGAGTAGTTTTGAGAACTAAACGTGAACGTATGTGTCAAGTCTTAGCACAGTGCTTGGCACAGAGTTTTTTTTACTGTTACTGAGGTTAAAAGAGAGAGGAACAGAGGGTAAAGGAAAGAATAGATGATGAATGTAGGAAGGAGAGATATTCAGATAGCCAAAGGATAAAAAAGAAAGAAATTTCTGCTATTGATTTTACCCTTACTTTCCCAATATTATAATACAAGTTTCTATGCCTATTATATTGTTTCTACCAGTTTTAATGACAGTTGGGAAAAATAAGTGTGTGTTGAGTATGAATACGTTTTTAAATGTGTTTTTGTATTAAAGTAACCTATAATAATTCACATTTCTTTAAGTGTTGAATTATTCCCTGGAAATGAATAAGATCAAGGCTACACGAAGTCAAACCAGTCATCCAAAAAATCATTTATTTTCCCTTCCTCTTTACTGTATTGACTAGCCATTTGATGGAATTAACTAAATGACTGGTTATTTTCAAATGTGTTAACCCAGCTGTTAACATAGAGCCTCTACTGTTCTTGATGGTTCATCATTCCAAGTTTCTCTCCACAACACAAACCACTTCCTTTTACTTGATGTCACTTTGCTTTTCTCATTAGTCTTACAGTCCAGGGGCTAGTGTTGAGTGCTGAAACAGCTTGAAGTCCAAGATCATAAAACAACACAACGGAATTGGCCCAGAGAATAAAAGGAAGCACACGGAGTAGTTCTTCCCCTCTCAAAAAAAGTAAAAAGAAAAGTGGAAGGGTAGGGTAGCTAAAGTATGAGAAATATATCAAAGAGATCTTTTCTTACATTGGGGAGGCGGAATAAAACCACAGCCCAAATCAGAAGGAAAAAACTTATTACACTCATCACAGAAACGCTCCAAAGTACACTTGGCATAGAGCTGCACACTTTCCAGATCACAGGCATGCCTCCCTAGCATATTCTCAAAGCTGAATAAATAGTGTGCTCATAGACCCGCCAGTGGCAGTGGGGTGAGAAGCCAACCTTCATAGATCATTAGTAAGACTACTCTTAAATGCCACTCAGGATAAACCAAAAGAAGTTTTATCCTTTTCACAATAATATGCCTTTCTGCAGGACCACATGAGCTATTAAAAATATATTAGGAAGTTCTAAGAAGAGAAATGTAAGGACTTTCTCAACTCTCGGTCTACCGGATACATGTGAGTTGAAAATAATGATGTCCTAGCATCACACACTCTACAGTGAAGACACAACAAAAGAACTAACATATTATTGGGTAGGATGTTTGAGAGTAAAGAGACATAGACTACAATTCCTAGAACAATGTCATGAGAATTATATTAGAGGTGGCTATGAAAACAGAGAAGGGCCTGAGGGCCTGACCCAGCAGGGGAAAGGGAGAAGGGTTTGGATTTCAGGTGTCACCTTTCCCAAAGGATGAGGTGAAATGAGGCAGGCAATTATGAAAGTGAGGTCTAGATGGGGAGAAGAGAACACACAAACGCAGACAGTTGTAAAACATGGTGTTTTGTATATAGAAAAAGTTTTCTATTGAAACAGTTAGTGGCAAGGGGTGCCTGGAGAGGAAATGTGATATGTAGCTGGGCAGGGGCCTTGTGCACCAACGACAAGAATAGATTTTATCCTGTAGTTGATAGGAGTCATAGAAGAGTTTTAAAGAGGGAAATGACATTTTCAGATTATTTTTTCAACTAGATTAATTTAGTTGCACTGTGGAAGACAGAGCTAAGGAGAGTACACCAGAGTCAGACTATTTAAGAAAGAGGTTCTCACATTTTTTGACTTACAAGAGGAAATAGATTTTCATGGCAAAATGGTTACATGTGTGCAATAACTTTATAAGACAATGCTTATCCTTGATATTATCGATGTGGTTTTGTGTGTTTTATTGTTTTCTATTCAATTTGTTATCGCATTTTTTTGTAAAATGCTAAATGCAACTGACAGTTTTGAAAACACCATTTCCGGCACTATTCCTGCACTGCAGGAGAGAGCTGGTAAGTGCCTGGATGAAAGAAGTATTAGTGAGTTGGAGAAGAGAGCAAAGATTTGAGAAATATTTAAAAAGTAAAATTAAATATCATTATTTATTTGATGGAGTGGTATATGATTTCCAAGTTTCAGTCTGAGACAGGAAGAACAGATTTTTTAAGAAATATGTGAATCCAGTTTTGAACGTATTGTATTTAAATGGTGGAATATCATTAGGTATTGGGCTTTTGTATGAATGAGTCTGAAAATAAGGGCAGAGGTCTGACTAGAGATAGAGATCTGGAAACTTTCTTCTCACGATGAGATAAAACTATCGAAGTACATAAAAGCATCTAGAGAACTACACAGAATGAGAAAAGCAGTGAGTCAAAAAGAACCTTCCAGAATATTCATGTTTAAGGGAAAAGGAGAGAGGAAGACAGATTATAAAGGATGGTGAGAAATAGTATTCGGATCAGCAAGAAGAGAGTAGAATCACCTGAGAAAGAATGGCTCTCAATAAAAAATGTGTTGAATAAATATTTACTGAGTACATGAATGAGGAGAGAGTTTCAGAGGAAGGTCTCTAAGGTAAGAATGGAGAAGGCAAATAGGAGCTCATTGGGAACCATGGTTAGGGGAATTGGAGCAGAAATGTGTGTGAGAAAGTCCTACTACAATGGGTTGAGGAGGTAGGGCAACTTGACTTAGAAGGGAAGGACAAATAACTTCCTAAAGGATCAATAAAGGCTCTGTTACTGGACTTTACTATTTTGTTTTGTATCACTTTTAAGATTGAGAAAGACATGAATAAGAGTCAGAAGAAAAAGAGAGATTGGACATATGAGTAAAAGAAAGAAAAATAGATGAAATAAGGACCAAAAGGTGCTGAGAGAGAATTAAGAGCACAGATGTAGAGGATGACTTAGAGCTGGAAGGAAAGGTTCACATTATCTGCTAAGACCAGAAGGAAGGAGAAAAGGATGGGTAGAGAAGTCAATAGAGGATATAGGAGCTGAGGAAGCTCATTGTTTTGACAATGAGTTTTTCATTAAGCAACAAGTAAAGTCATCTGCTGAAGGGTGATGAGCAGCTCCTAGGTCAGGAGGCTTGAGAAAGGGGAGAAGGTTTGGAATAGGCACCAAGAGGACTGAGAGAGAAAGCAGAGCAAGGATAAAGTGTCAAGTGGCACTGAGGGTCCAGCTGAGGTGAGTGGTCTTAACTTTATTGGAATTTCAGCTTGAAATTATGTGGGATATTTTTCCCCAGGAGTTCAGGTAAAGAAGTGGAAAAGGTAGATTTTAAGACAGAGTGTTGAGATTCCCTGCCCCCCGCCCCCGCACCCCGCAAATGTACAAGAAGAACAGGATGGCAAGGAATGTGAGAGAGACTGGGAGGCAAGGAGATGTTCGGAGGGGGCTCATTTGCTTAATGGGGAATGAAATCCCTGACTTAGAGAATTGCCAGAATAAATACTTTATCCCCCAGTCTCCTTTGCAGCTAGATATGGCATGTGACTAAATTTGGGTCAAAGAGATGCAAATAGAAGCATTATGTGGGATTTCTGAGAAGTCTCTTCCAAAAGAAGGGGGTGTGCTATTTTCCTTCTCTTCCTCCATCCTGTTGCTGGCAATTTAGATATGACAGCTAGGGCTCTCGTAGCCATCTAGAATGTGGAGGCAAAGTCCATAATCTGGGGATGGTGAAGGATTATCTCCACTCAACAACCGTGGGTCCAGAGCAGCCATATCAGCTCTGGACTGCCCACTCTGGGTCTGTTTCATAGGAAAGAGAAACAAACTTTTGTCTTGATTAAAGCATATTTTTTCATGTTTCTTTCACTCTAGTTGAACCAAATTCTAGCTAAAATAGAGTGTATACATAGTACAGGAGCACTTCTAGGGCCACCTTGAAAGAGAATGTTAACCCTCCACCATATCATGCCTAAACAGGGCAAATATTTTATAATAAGCAAAGAAGCTTTGATCTTTTTAGAAGATTATAGACTGCCCTTGATTTGGATAGAGTGAAAACAACAGTCAAAGCTATATGGATGTTATTGTTTTTTCCCTATAATACCAAATGATCGGTCTTTGCACTCCTTATAAAGAAACGTATTAAAATTAATGACAACATTAACATCCAGGATGACATATTTCTATTGTCTTACATATTTTTTTTTTCCTCCCCGAAGGGTCAGAATTCTCATTGGTCAGCATAAAATGTTTTAAGCCCAAGCCTAGTAAATCACTTATATTGCTTGTTTTAAAGTGACTAAACAGCTGTAGTGTTCAAGGGCAGCCGAATCATCTGCTAGGGTCACATGTGTTTCACATGTCAAGTAAAGTATATGAGTTCCACTCCATCCAGGAGTGTACAGAAAAAGACATTTGCAAACAAGTGATCTGAAGCCTTGTTTCCAAACAGCTGCTACGGTTTTGAAGATAAGAATTACTATTGTAAAACACTGGAGTTTAGGACTACGTTTCCAACTACTCAAAAAAAAAAAAATTCATTACAACACAATGTCCATACCAAGGGGGCCAATTTCTGATCATAATGACACTCAGTAAGTATTCAATCAGGATAAAAAGTAATAGTATTTAATTGTTATTATCATAATGACATTGTTCATGTGCAAGTGGGAAGAATGTATACTGGATATAAAAACAACACAAGGCCACCAATCAAACACATAATTAAAATGGCACCTAGTTAAACAGTGGAAGAGAGAGGACTTCAAGTAACTAGACTTTGCTAGTACTTCTCCCTCCAATCCTTATTCCAGGCAACACTGACTAGCAGCAAAAGACAGGACTCTCGGATGCTAATCTAATGACTTCCTTAGCAAGCTGGTATAGTGGAGCCGGTCGGATGTAACCGAGGGGACGGCCTCAGGAATTAAGGAGGAACAGAAAAACTTGTTTTTTTTTTTAAATTCACATTTTAACTCAGAGCACAGTTAGAGTATCTGGCGCCAACAGAGAGAGGAAAGAATATTGATTTTTGTGAGCAGCTCCACCATTAGGTTCTCTTAACTCAAGGAGATAATTGGCTTTGTATTTACTGAGTTCTCATAATGTTCTTGGTATGTACTCTTAAACGTACATGATCAGCCTCCCCATCTTGTTTATATTTACTAGTCCTAATGATCTTTCATGTGGTAGACATATGAATGAAGATTCCTTTCTGACCACTTAACTCCTCTCTGTAGGTTTCAGGGTTGGCTTCTGTATTTTAGTAAGTAAAATAATAGGTACCTCCAAGTCAGAGGAATAGTGCAGACAGGCATAGACAAATACCTATTCTAGCTAAGTATAGGCTCCAGTCAAACTGGAAAAGGTCTCTCAGCTCTGAGTCACTTATACAATCAAGTCCCTGAACATGTTTCTGTCCCTAACATTTTGTTGCTCTGGGCAACCATCAAGTCCACATGAAGACTTCTGCCAACTGGAGAGGATGACTAGCTGGGGGAGCCAGCATTTTCTTTTAACTCTTTGTTGAAAACTCAAAATAGCAAATAATGTTAAGGATATCCTCTAAATATCTGTACTGGGAAAAGCGGTATTCATATACTGACTTAGTCACTTCATAGGGAAATGGAACTAAAGAAAATAAAGGCAATTAATCAAAAGTGCACATTTTTAAAAATAGTAAAACATTATGAAAGGGTGAGTTAGATTCTTAGATATTATCTAATACAATATCTTCATCTTATAGAAAAAAAAAAAGAGTAAATTACTGACCAAAGGTTTAACAGGAAGCTGGTAACAGAGCTGGGATTATGGCTCTGGTCCTCCAACCCTGAGGTCATTGCTCTTTCTATAAGTTTCACAAGACTGAAGCCAGATGCAAAATG
>NW_006431912.1:1103252-1104560 GCF_000325575.1 Pteropus alecto
GTTAGAAGCAATCCCAAACCTCTGCAGGCCAGGTACTGATCATCCATTAACATGTCCATTACAAGTCTACCAGATGAGACATTGAACTAATTCTAAAGTATCTGATGAGTGTTCCAGGACCATTGTTGCTTATCATTTGAAAATTGACCTTTGCCGCTGCTGAATTCTTATGACACTCTCTGTGGCACAATCCTGGGACTAAGATTCTTGGTATTTTTTCATATGTACAATTATATCTTGCCAAGTTCTTAGGGGTAGGACTATATCTTATTCACTACCATCTCTCTGAAAACCAGAGTACAGAGTTATATGCGTTTTTCGTTGACTGGTTGATGATAAACCAATGCAAATTTTATTAGCTCTAGTAGTCCAGTAACAAGCTACTTATCCAGAAATTAATTATGTAGGAACTTAATCCTATTCAACACCAGAACAGTTAATGCTTTACTTTAAGAAGTTAAGAATGAGCATACTTCTCCAACATTTTCATTCTAAATAGTTAATATAAGATGATGAACATGGATTTTCTAGAATATTTGACATATGGAACATTTTCTTCTAATGAACTGTAGGTCATCTAGGCACTGAAATAATTCTGCTTTAAATTCTACATCGACATATTTTTATCCTATCTATAATACTGTATGTCCTACATAGAGTACCAAGGATTATAAGGCTTCAGACATTGTCAGAACCATTTTACATCCATTCAATAAAATCATACAATTAGCAGTTGCTAAATCTTACGCACCTGTCCTTTTATCTTTTGCAACTATCTCTTCCTTTATAACTTTGCTATTTAGCTATTTTGCTAGTATAGGGCCTTTATTAGACCATATTCTTGGGCATTGCTATTGTCTTCTAACTGGTCTCTGAACCTTTAATATTTTCTTCCTTCACTCTTTGAAATTTTAGAAAGATTCCCAAGTAATTCTAATGAACAGACAAGTTTGTGAACCACTACCCTAAATGCTTAGCACACTATTCATTTGACTCTTACTTACACCCTACAATGGAACTGACTCCTTTAATGTCAGACATCATATGTCTGTGATTTCTGAGCATAGTTGCTCTTAAAAAAATAGTTGCCTTTTAATAAATATTCACTGTTAGTGAAAAGTATGATCCCCTTCATTTTCCTTTTCTACGCCCCCCCCCCCCTTTACTTAACAACTATTTGTGAATTATTAGGTGCCATTTCTTCCAGAAGACCTTCTGTATCTTGCTTTAAACTATGGGAGAGGTACTAATGATTTCTCAGCTCTTCTTCTTAGAGGTGCCATTTGATGCTTGACACAAAAAAGACCA
>NW_006431912.1:1104608-1129028 GCF_000325575.1 Pteropus alecto
CACCTAAGGCGATCTGTCACACTTATGAATCTATACTTCTTTGAAGGTCTGATTTGAAAGCAGATTGAAATACATTTTGCACAAAGGCATTTAAATGTGCAGGTGTGACTACCCAAAATAACAATACTTTGAACTTTTACAGAACATTTCATCGAATGATATCAAAACAATCAGCTTATAAAGCCTTAGAAAGCTAATGGACAAAATATCTGATTCATATACAAATGAGGATTTACTGCATTAACTGTGTTGGTGGTTTGTTTCAAGTTCCCAAACAATAGGATATATAAGCAAAGAAAACTATTTTTAGCAAGCTATGTCTCCAAATTGTGATATTTAATTTTGAAAATCTTCAAGAAAAGCTAATCCTTCTCTTTTTAAAGCTTTGCTGTATTTTAGTTAATAGTTCACAGACACTTAATTTGTGTTCAGAACCTAATAATTATTTTTCCCCTCTTAATTTGACCAAGCATTAGCTTCTATTTGATGTTCTAAAGTAGAGAAGCTCATTGAACAAATTAAAATGGACTTAACCTGTGGTGAGGAAGCCTATACTTATCAAATTGATTTTTAAATGAACAAAATATGTTATACAAATCTGTTTGATTCTTCTAGTTATTACTATTCAAATGTATAGCTTTTTATCATGTTTCATCCCCACTCCCCCCCCAAAAAAAAAACTTTTAAATTTAATCTTTTTTGTTTTTCTCCTTTTGGCTTTTTTCATTTTTTCCCTTACATACTGTGAGCTCAAGACTGCTAAGATTCAGAGTGAGCACTGGGGTGCATTCCCACTTGCTGATATTTTAAATGTTGTAAAATTAATATTTATTATGAGCAAAATGTTTCAGAGGAATGTTTATCAGACTATGCTTTTTATTTGGCTTTGTCCTAGCATATTAGTTTTTTTTTTTTTTAATTTTGCCCCATTTCAATGGTTTCTTTGATGTCTTATTTTGACCAGCTGCTGAGTTTTTTGTGGCTGTCCATTTACATCACTTTAAAAAATACATAAATGAAATTTGAACAAAATGAACAGTACTTTCACATTGTTTCAAAATCAAACATGTTCCTAAGGAATTTGATTTGTGGCAGATGGAGAACAAAACTTTCCAGAGGGAGGGCTGTTAAATGAGTCTTAATTGTTTGCACATGAAAATATAGTGACTAAGTTTGTATGCATAATTAAGAATTTAAACATGTAGAAAATAACTGGCCATAAAGACAGGCAGACATTTTTGTAGGCATAGCTAGTTTCTTATGAATACAGACAACAGAAAACAAATTAGTGAAAGAAAGCAATTTAAGATGATTTTAGTTTTTTTCTTTATTTCATTCTTCCTTATGTCAAGTTTCCAATTCTAAAGATGATGCATTTGCCTGTAACACTCACTGATGTAAGTGTCATAGTACACTCAAGAAAAAAATGGTTTATTCAAGATTTATAACTCTTTTTTAGTTCCTACTGTGCGCCAAATACCAGGCTTGGTGCTTATTCATCTCATTTAATTCTTATAATAATGCTCAGATAGGTTTGTTATTATCTACATTTTATAGATGAGAAAATTGAGGCTCAAATAATAAACTGTCCAAACTCAAATGGCTAACAAGTAGCACAGTCGGGATTCTCTGTATTGATTTTACAGATCTAAAGCTTACTCTCTTACAATGCCTAGCTACTCCCCTGGAACAAGATACATACCTTTTAAAAAAATTAACACTAAGGGTGACTATACTTTCAGTTTAGAGTCAATAAAGCCTTCTTTGTATTGAGTGACATGGCATGGTGAGGATGGTGAACAGGCCAGAGTTAGTTAGATCTGGGGAACAGGTATCAGGGCTGAGAACAGATACAGGGACAGAGGCTGGGCCTACCATAACTGTGGTTTAAGAAGTTTGGCCAGAGCATGGGGCTAGGTGTATGGTGGTCAGGTGGAAGATCCTAGTGAGAGTTCAGTGCCTCGGGTGATCTGTAGGCAGTAGCCTTAGGGGCAGCGAGGTTCTTCCTGACTGGTTCTGCCACAGTGTGGGACACAGACCTCTTCACAATGACTCTGACTTTCCAGGTAGAGAGGTTGTGCAGTGTTATATAATGAACTTTCATTGATCTTCAGAGATTTAAAGCCATCTTACCCCACTGATAAACCTAAACGCCTTTTCTAGGGGACCTCAAATTCTCCTCTAGATTCTTTCTCCTGGAAAATCTGCATGTTCTTCAAATGAAAGTATATTCTGGTTCTAAGGGCCCTTGAGGAATTCCAGTGTATGGACATTCATGACTAACATACAAACAGTGAACTTTCATATGAATTTAGAAACCCAACTCATTCATATACTGAGGCCAACTTTCATGTTGTCTCAGAAAGTTGAGAGGCTTAAAAATAATCTTTCTCTTCCTATTATCCTGCATCCCTTAAAGTAAATCTAAGTAGGTAGTGATTTATTAGACTACAATCCATTTAGATTACTATTAAATGAAAATTACATGAATGCAAATTATTCCTTGCTTTGATTCCTACATTTGTAAATAAACCAAGGGCCACAGATCATGGTACCCTGTAAAGAACTAAGCATAAAGGAGGTATCAGTAAATGTGTGTGGATCAAATAACCAGGCAGTCAAATCATTTTTGTGTCTTCAGAGGAACTGGATTCCTAAGAATACATTAATGAACAGGTGCCATCCCAGATCTCTAAGAACTTTGATATCACAAAGAGAAGTTTACTGGGAAAAATATTAGCAAAATAAATGGTATATTGAGGCCAACCCTCTTATCTCACTGTAATTGATCATTATTTTTGGCTCACCAGCATTTATTTCCTCTTTCTAATAGCACCCTAGTTTCTTGCAGGAGATTATTTGACATCTCTATTGGATAATACTAATAACAGCATAGCCCACAATGATCAAGTGCTTAGGATGTGCCATGTAGTATGCTTAGGATTTTGAAAGGTTAAATGAATTGTTTGAGAGGAAACACCTGTAAGTGGCAGAGCTAGGATATGAATCCATGGAATCCAAGCCCATAATTTAGGCTCTTACTACTACATTATGGTCTATAGTCTTGTAGAACAATCAGATGCCTTCTTCCCTTTTAGCCAAGACCCAAACTAGACCAATTAGACTCCTTCACTGGAATTTGACTCTTAAACAGATTAACAAAGAAACTGAAAACAGTTGCAGGGATCTCACTAGATTGCTCCTGCAATGAGACCTTGCTAGAACTGTGAAGATGCATTGAGTCCTTCAACCATGATCTCTCAGCCTCCCCACTAATTCTTAAAGAATTGGAAATTTTTCTAATATTCTTCCACTAAATTCCATTCTGCTTAAGTTAGCAGAGTTGGTTTTTATCTTGCAACCAGAGGATCGTTGCTGATATACCATTATCTAAGGGGAGGTTATGAGAGAGAGAACTGTATGGAATCCTCAAAGAACAATGCTGAAACACTGGAAATGCCCAGTCATAATTTAATAGACTCGGGGAGAGATAATGGTGTGGCAAAATGCCAGGCTCATTTCCTCTGCTTCCCTTTTGGTTGAAATGATGAAGCTTGGGCCTCTCTCTGAGCCAATGGGTTGGGACACATTGTTCTCCTTTTCCTTTTTCTCTGACACCTTCAACACTTTCTAGTGACTGGAATCTGGCAGTGAGGATGTGTAGAAATGCAAACTGTGCAAGGTGTGGTTGAAGGATGAAAAGATTCCTAGAGACCATTTTCTAGGTCTCTAGACAAACTGACTACAATGCAGACTAAGCATGAAGCTTCAGATGAAGTTGTCTCCTTCAGAGTGTCATCTGGGAAAATCTACATATATGCTTATTCCATATGTTACTGTCACTCTAAAGATTCAAAGACACTCTGTCTTGGAATTGCCTTCAGAGTCCATGTTATACTTCTTTCAAGTGCTTCAAAAGTCTTATCCTTTGGAGCAAATTCATTCCTAGAGTTAGCCTCATCCAGGCTTATCAGACATCCTGTTTGTTGACTAGAGTTGCTAAGTATATTGAAAATAACATTTTTGGTCATAAGTGAAGTGTGATAGTAAACCGATGAGATTTTTTTTTCTTCTATGGTTTGTAACCTGTCAGTAAAGCTATTTCCAAATTACTTTCAGCAATGGCAGCAGGACTAAAAACATGTACAGTTTACAAAGATGACTATTTTGAGGGTCAACAATAATTGAATAACACAATAATGCCTACTGAAAGTTTTATGATATTTTTCAATACATAAAGCACTTCTTACCTACCTTTTAGTAAGCTCTAACATTTATTATTACCAGACATGGTGCCAAAGTATTTATGTGGATTATCTAATGCAATTCCTCAGAATTGGGAAAGCATTATTATTATTATGCACCTCATTTTAACAGAAAAGACTCTGGGCATAGAGTAAGTTGTCTAAGGCCACAAAGTGAGTGAGAAGAAACAGCAATAAAACCCAGATCTCCTGACTTCTGATCACGGCTCTTCCTCCTCTGCATAGGTTCTGCCATACATCAAATAAGCGAAGAAAATTTACAACTGTTTGTTTGTTTGTTTTTTAAAATAAAAACCTGTAGGAAAAGAAAATCTAGGGCAATTTCTATGTAATCAATTTTAAATAACACAGTCATTGCACAATGACTTATGAGGCATCTTAGAGACCCTCATCTATTTCTCAATCGAGGTCTCAGTTCCAATGACCTACCTGTCTTTTTCTATGTTCCTCTTTGGTGATTGGGAAAAACCTGTTATTTACACTACTTTCAGTTCTCTACTTTCTAATGATGATAAGTTTTTCCTAAATTCCCTAACTGGTTCCCCAGACCCTTTCCAGTGTCTAAGCTAAATTATAGTGTAGACAGCTTCCTAGAGCTATAGGAAAGAGATTTCATTCTGCCCCATTTCTCCTTTCCTTTTTTATCTACTCATTTCTCCATTTATTTACAACTCTTCTGTTTTATATTTGCTTAATGCTCTTTGTCATTTAAAAGAACACATTTTATCTTTTTAAATCTCACGAACCTCTAAGATAATGGTCTTGAAGCTCAGTGGAGGTATTTTATGCCTCACTGGGTCCTCAGAGCCTAAGCACAGTCTTTTACATTCTAGAGTCTGAATATGAGTGAAAGAGCAAACCCAGGAGGGCACCAGAAATTAAGTTCTCTACATGGACAATTCATTGTGCAATATGCAACTATCAGAAACATAATAAATATGCAACTATCAAAACCATGTCATAAAAACAAATTGTGTTGTCAGGCACATAGAATTAGAAATACTTCCAGAGTACCACAAAAGAACAACAGAAAAACAGAAAGAAGATAGCACACTAAAAAGCATTAGATATTTAGATATCAAAAATATCTAGAGGAAGTGCATTTCGGGGATAGAAAGCTAGGAAATTTTGTCACTAGAAATGGTACCCAAGAAAACAAGAACAGATATGAAGACCCTAGGGTAAGTCCAAACACAAAGATGAAATAATAATATTTCATGTGGAATAATGGATATCACCACTTGGTAGAAATTATTATTTCATAGTTTTAATAGTGAGTGGTCCTGGAAGCCAAGCGAGTATGAGGCTCACGAACTGTTTTATTCTCAGCCTTCTGACATACTCATCTGCCTCATTTCTCACAGGGACTAAGCGGGTTCTCATTGATGCTCCTGGCCTGGAATCTCATAATAACAGGCACTTCAGAAGAGTAAGGAAGAGAATTGTGGTAATTGAAGAATGCTTGATAAATTCTATATCCCAAGCAGGAATTCTTTCCTTAGCTTATATAACTGACTTCTTACGGTATCCCAAAGTGTTTCTCTGTATCCATATATTTTATCCCTCCTCTTGTCCTACCCTCCATTCACAGACATTCAGTAATAGATGACATAGAGTCATTCTCTGCTCTCTTCTTAAAAAAAAAAATAAAGAGGAAATAAATCCTTAGGGAATAATTTTGGGGAGAGGCATATGACAGTGCATGGTATATTTTTTCACATATATGTCAATAAATTTTAAGGAGGGGAGCTAACGTTCTGCCTTTGAGTCAGATGTAATCTATACTTTGTCATTTATCTATATATTGAATTATCATAAAATTTAAGAGACTATGCAAGTAGAGTATTTAGTGCTTATTAAATGTCAGAAAATGTTGACTTTTATTAGTATTAGTATTAATAATATATCCAACTGTTTTTTAAAGCATTTTCTGAGATAGTAAAAGAAAGGATGCTATGAGCGAACTCCCTATTTATTCATGAAGTTAAAAAATTCAGTGCAACATTTAACAAGTAAAATTTGGAAAATTATACCCAAAGAAATTTTCATTGCTTTGCCCTAGCATAATCTTGTATTTTTGAGTATGTCTAGAATATTTTTTAAGGCATAATGAGTGGAAAGCACTTTGTGAATAAAGGAAGTGACTTCAAAATGCAGCTTTTTTTCCCCTTTTCTTTTAAGGAGACTTGGTACTGTGTCCGAGAAGACAAAAAGAATACAGTTACTAAACCTAACATTTCCCAAATTCACTCCCACCTCTATACACAAACATGGGCATGATACTTTATTTTCTTCAAGGAGAAGAGCAAGCTGGTCTAATTAAAATCTTGTATACACTTTGAGAGATAACAGTGATGACGGCCTAGACGATGACGGCCATGATGACGAGGATTGCAGAGATAATAATATCACCTTGTATCGCCTTCCACTAATCACAGAACACTTCTCACATATTATCTTGCTTGTCCTAGATGATACTGTTTGTTAGAGGGGGCATGGGTGTCACTATACACGTTTTCAAGAGACAGTAATTTTCCAGCAAATTACCATTGCATACATAGTGCACAGCAGCGCTCTCACCTACTCCATTCAGTGTTCTATTATTCTTCCAAATTTGGCCAATCAAAAGTTTCACCTGGGAGCACTTGTTAATAATATAGATCCTGAATTTTATCCTAAAATTTTTTTCTGGATTGTCTGGGAATTTGTTTTTCTGTGTTTACTTTTAAACACCCCTTGATCAGGCAGGTTTAAGAAATAATGCCTTTTTCTAAGTCAGGTAGTGGGGAAGGAATACTGACCGAAGTGAACTTTGGTGACATTTAGATCTTCTATTTTCACTATAGTTTTTCTGATCAGTTGGAGGACAATAGAGCAGTCATAGCATAAACTCAATAATCAATAGATAAAGTGCTGCCCTATCCAAAATATATTACTTGAAAATATAGTCAGTTCTCACTGTGGCACCCTAATATTGAGATATCATTAGGCAGTGTGTTATTAGTACCTTTTTCTAGGTAAAGAGAGGCAAACAGACAACTGACCTGAGAAATACTTACATGTTTGTCACTACATTCTGCATAAAATGGTAAAGCTATCTCCCTTTCTTAGTTACTAGTCAACATCTAAAAATGTCTTAAATTAAATCCAATATACACAATTAAAATGCATTAAATGTGTGCCTATTGCTCACTTAACATTCTTTGAAATAAAAGCGTTTTTACATTATCAAAATTTTATCATAAAATATTTTAAAAAGCTTTTATTATGGAATTTTTATACCTAAATAGAATTCATGTATTATTGAGCATTTGGGTTGTTTTCAATCCTTTGTAAATAGTGCTGCGATGTATATCTACGTATATGAATTTATTTTTACATCTTTTCTCACCACTTCTCAATCTAACCAACTAGCAAGTCTACTCAACTATATCTTTGAAAAAAGTTGTGAATCTATTCTCTCATCTCTACCCACAACACCACCACCACCACCCCAGTTCCGAGCACATTATCTCTAGCATGTACTTGGTCTATAACAGCCTCCTAATGAGCATGGGGCTGCCTCTAGTCTTTCTTCTTCTCAGTTTGCTTTCAATACCACTTCCAATGCTGTCATTCCAAAATACATACTTTCTTCTCTGTTTAGAAATGATCGATGACTTTCCATTACCCATAAGATAAAGACCATTGCTATTTACACTGGCTTCTAATGCTCTTCATGCTTTTGCTTTCCTCTGATCTTGGAGCCTCAATCTGGTTGCTCCCATACACTTTCAAATCTCTTTGTCCTTTACTGTTCCCAGTCTCCTGATCTGAACAGGCACTCCATGCTTCCGTATCTTACCCTCGCTGTTCCCTTGATGTCAGGTGGTCTTCTCTTAACCATATGGTGAACTCCACATTCTTCAGAGCTCAGTAGGGAGCTTTCCATTTTCCCCTCTCTCGAATACATGTTTGAATTTGCTTCAATTACAGTACTTAGATTATACGTAATTATTCATGATTCCTTCTCCCATAGATTATAAATTCCTTGAAGTCAGTAGTCACATTTTACTCATCTATTTATCTCCCAAACCTATCTTATTGCATGCCATACATAAAGTACATAGAAAATATTTGTTCACCAAATGGATAATAATAATAATAAAAATAAAATTATAGCGATAATGATACCTAACATTGTTGAATACTTTCTGGGTACCAATCATTGACTTAGAATTTATTGATGAGGAAATAAGCTTAGAGAATTTAGGTAAACTGACCAATATTATGCAGCTAGTTGGGTTTTCAACCTATATGGTTTGACTTACATTCTTTTTTACTGTGCTGACTAAATGAACACACGGTCTCACTTAATCATTTCAATTAAAATGATAACAAAATAACCAGAGCAAATATTCAAGCAATAGAGATATAATTAAATTAAATATCACCAGATTATGATATCATTGTCTTCTTCACTGTTTATAAAGCCAAGTATTAAATCAATTAATTCCTGGTTGAAAAGTCACTGTGTCAGACCTGGTCTTTTCACATATTAATAGTTATAGTTCCTTTTATTTAAATAAAAGGAAGAAAACAGACTTCTACCCCTTTAAAAGATTATAAGTTTAACCAATTTAAACAATTTAACCAAAATTGAAATTAAGCAAATCTTTTAGTTCAATGTTTTTCCCAGAAAAGTCATTTTAATGAGGGGATTTTTGTAAAAGTAACCTCCTTTTACTTAAAAAATTTAGAACACTCAACAGTCATTGGATATATTAAGTATAAAAGTAAAACAAGCAAAAAAACTTCAAAAATCGATGTATAAACACTCACATACACAATCTTTATTAATTTTTTATTAAAGCTATTAGACATAATGTGTTCTCAGCATTTTTGCAATCGCTTTCCTAAAAAGGTTACTGAGTACTCATTCTCTGCAATTATTAAAGCATCACCACAATCTTTGCTCTTATTAAAGGAAATAAAAATAAAAATAAAAAAAGAACTAGCTGATGAAGCTAGTGCCTGCTAGTGGTTAAGGAAGGTGAGACTTTAGCGGCAAAGGCTTGGTCTTCATCCTCCTCCCTGAACACCACCCTGACACACATTTTAGTTCAGCACCTCCTCAGGCTTTATATGTTTCCCTCACCTAGATGCCTTTTGCCTTCTGTACTTGGCCTTTGCTTTCAACTATTATCAGTGCTATATATATGTGTTGTATATTATATATATATAATATATATATATATACTACTTATTTAAATATACATACTACTCATTTATATATATATTTCATATTATATACACTATATATATTTCCTTATGTACACTACTTGTTTTTATTACGTGCACACGCGTGCACACATACACAGAGACTTAAAAGGCAGACCTATGTAAGGTTATAGTGATATTATTATTGTTGCTTAGTTTCCTTCCTTTCATAAGGTTAACATCTTAAATGATTGGTCCAGATAATAACAAAATAATTGTTCTACTTAAATATCTTCTTGTTTTTCTCCCCTTGTTGGATTTTAGGAACTGCTTTGTGCTTTAGAAAAACAATAACATACAAGATTATGCTTCTTCTCATTGTGTTTTGACTGACCAGTATTATTGGGTAGCTTACTTTTTAAATCCTCTCCTTACCAACTGACTGAATTCTATTTAGAATGCATTTTTAAGGAATATTCAGACTTACATCAAATTTTTTCTGGACTAAAACTACTTTTGTGTTGTTTTATTCTTGTCACTGCATAGCGTGTCTCCCTCTATAGGTTAAAAATAGGCAATTGTACTCATTTTATTGGTTGGATAGAAGAACTTCTATTTTCAGAAGTCAAAAGCCAAACATCCTTTGCCTTAGGCTGCTAATCTTTATCTGAGGACCTCTAAGATATAATCAATAGGTATTACTGAAACAGTACTAAACATAAAGATCTGTCTAGTGAGAAGAAGGGATATAATATTTTCTAAATTTCGAGTCCATGTACAAAAAATCCAATATTATATTTATTGCTCAAAAATTAATATTCTTTAATAGTTTGTTTAGTTTCTCCAAAACATATACTTCTATGGTGGGTCTGAAGCCTAACCTAATTTGAAGGATGATTTTAAAGGGGTATAAGAAGGTCCCTGGACTCAGAAAAAGAAATCCTATATTTATTCCCAGCTCTGCCTCTAAATAGCATTTTCTCTCACTAGGTCTTAGTTCTCTCATCTTTAAAATAGAGAAGTTTAAACTTTCTCCGACTTACATTTTTACACAAGAATCCTCAATTTGAAAAATGATTAAATTAAGGGCTTAAAAATATAGCAATTAGAAACATATTGAAAATTGCTATTGTAAAGACATGACAAGGTTTCATGAAATGGCTTTCCTTTAGATAACGTTGTTTAAAAATGATGCTTAAAATGACTAATTCCTCCCAAAGAGACATGGCTATAATTCGAAAGCAGGACAAAACAGCACCATACAGGTACGGCTTGGGCATCTCTCACTCTCTGCTGCCCTCTCCTGTTTCAACACACTCTTTAGCTGTGTTATTCACCACCTGCTAAGGACCTGTGCAGGTGAGCCTTGGCTCTCGGTAATATAGGGATTCCTAAACATATCCTGTCACTACTGTTTGAAACAAAACCGTAAATGAAATGAAAACAAAACCGTTCAAGAAAAGCTGATATATCATCAATGTCCTCCTCCTCTACCAGTTTTTAAATTAACTTTAGGAAGAACAAAAAAAGTCAGGCATGAGTAGGGTTTTAGAAAGAAACAGCTGGTGAGATACTTATAACTTGCGGAGAGCTCTGTTCTTTATCTAACTTCTCTCCTTGAATTCCTGCAACAGCACAAGAATTAGGTCCTCAAATCTCCATTCTTTAAATGAGAAGATAAAGCAAATGAGAGAGACAGGGTTTGCACTCAAGCTCCAAATGTCATGCACTATCTTTTTGTTATATCACACTGAAGAACAAAATAGCTATATATAGTAAGGTTCTTTTATAAATGTACTTATACTTGGCAGCTTTAGGTTTTAAAAATTTTTCAATCATTTTACAGCTATGTATTTACCTCTTATGTGCAGCAACTAAAATGCTTTAACCCTAGTGATATAAAAACAAACTTGTCAAATGGAATAATCTCAAAGGGGGAAAGGGCATTCTAAGTTCTTGGGAAGAAAGCTTTGGAACACAGTGTGCCATAGGTAGACAGTCAAAGTTCTTAACTCTTCTTTTTAAGAAATCGAAGAGTATTGATCTATGGAAAAGTTATAGTTAATTTTTTTCCTTCAAAAAGCTATGACTCAAAAGTAAGTTCTTAGATTTTGAAAATAATCCTGAATAATAGTTTGTCATCCATATCACAAAGGCACCGATGTCTGTGGTGTGGTGAGAGGAAGAGACAGAGTAAGGAAGAACAGGAGGCCCCATTTTTTGACAGGCACAAAGAAAATGTTTCCATCTTGACAGTTTTTTGGGGGGGGCTCCATAATTTTTACTCTTATAACCTTGCAATTTTTTCTTTCATTCTTGCCTTTCTTTCTTTCATCTTTCTGGCCTTTCTTTCCATCACTCCCAGTTCTACATACATAGTGGGTCCTAGAAACAAAACGAAATTAAAGCAAAACAAAATAAAAAATTATGTATTGAGTGCTTACTCTGTGAAGCACTGTGTTAAAAGCAGCCCACATGTGAACTCATTTAATTTAGCAATAACTATATGATGTATGATCACAATTTTATAAATGAGGAAACAGAGAAAGGGTGTGTAACCTGCTCAGGACCACACACGTATCATGATAGAGAATAGTTTGAATTCTAGACAGGCAGAGCACCCACACTGCACGAGTCCAGGGGTACCCCAGGATATTCCCTGAAGTCACCTTCCAGGGGCGCCCTGAATCTGTGCACCCCAGCAGCATTTTAGATGAGTCACAATCTTAACCATGCTACACTGTTCCTCTAGACCCTAACCAAAATTTCTAAGAAGGCCAAGTTCATCCAGAAAGGTGCTCCACTGAATTTCTTAAACACTCTTCTCCGCCCTCCCCAGGACTACTGCAGGAGTATAGGTGGGTTCCAACAATAGGGGGTGTAAACTTGGAGGTAGGACCTGAATAGTCAGCTGCCGAAGGAAGGAATTCACAAGTATCACCTTTACTGTGTGTCTCAAGTCTTTCATTAAAGCCTCAACCACAACTATTGACATTACTTATGTTTTTAAGGGCCCACTTTTTCAGAATGAGCTCTGAGAAGGGAAACTTCTCTTGAGGTTGCCCTCATTCCCTCACCCCTGCATTCCACTTTCCCACCTTGGTTTACTATGCTTGGTTAAGGAAAATGACTTTCATTTTTCTAGTCAGTTAATTTCCTGTTGTGCTTTGTGATAAACACAGCTGCACTAAGCAGTTAATGACAGTTAATTAGTTTTCCTTTCTAGATAAGATATTTCTGTAGCCCCACTGTCTCTAGGCCCCAGGTCAGGAGCTTGTGGGTAAAAATGAGGCCATGTTAGCCTTAATTCCCAGATTTCAATAACTCCCTCTGGTATTGCTCCCATGCCTCGATACTATGTGAACATTTCAGGAACTCCTGTAGAATCTCTGACATGTGTTCAAGACTAAGTCTGTGCCCTTTGAGTGCAGCTATTCTCTCCTTAATCAGTGTTAGGCAACTGCCAGGGTGGCTGGACAGCTGCCCTGACCACTGAGTACCCACTATCTCTTGTTGGACACATCATCCTCTGGGAGGTTGCTCCCGTGGGGTTGGCTCATCTGTGACCTCAAGCTACAAAGGGCTTCAGGGACCAAAATAGCACTGCATTCTTCTTAAACCGCAATGTCAGATTCTTGCTTATTGCAAAAATAGTCAGGGGTAGCAAGAGGGTTTGCCCCTCTTCATAAAGGTCAGACCTAGTGCCCTAATTAGGGCTGGGGACAAGGTTCCATGTGGTCTCTAAAGGCCCCAGGCACATGCTCACGCAAGGCAGCTTGCTCATTCCTCAATATAGTTAGGAAAGAATGTATAATCAAAGGAGTTTAATTCCACACCTCAATCTCAGTTTAGGCAAATTGACATTGAGTTTGGGTTTCTTGAGAAGAAATATGGTACCCAAAGAACTCTGGTATTCAGAAATTTCCACTTATTGTTCATCTCCTGAAGAATGTCAAGAACACTGGTGAACCAGACACAGACTATGAATTGACAGTTGAAAATCATCACCAATAAAATCTTGAAAGATAAACACAGAAAAGAAAACTGACAATTTAATATTCACTAAAACACAAGTCTTATTAAAAAAAAAAAGTTCAGGAAAAAACAACTTAACAAGTGTTCCAGACTCAACTCTGATGTAGCAATCACCAAGGAGATGAGTGGAAAAGTACCCACTGGATGTGATGAAGTTAACTTACAAGTAAAGTGTACTCACTATAACTTAATAAGGCGCTACTCAACATATTATGAGTTGGAGTCCATGGAACACATCTTCAATTAAATAAAATATTGGTCTATTTTAGAGAATATGTTAATTTTCTTCTGGTAATAATTTTAGAGAGCAGGTTTTCTTTTCTAGGCAATTATTTTAATGACTCCGTTGGGGTTTCAATAAATGACTAAATGAATTCAATTTGATTTCAGTTTCAGCAAAATGAGATAATTTGTTCTGTTTTTGGTCCAGCTGAGGTCAAGTCCCATGGAAGTCCCAAGTCCCAGGAATCAGGATAATTTTATTTGTTTGACCTTTACTTCCCTCAGCCTTCCTTTTATTTCTCTTCCCCAACATCTGTTCTTTTGATCTCATTGAACTTTTCTGTATTGTATAATTGTTTCTTCTATCCCCTCTCAAAATGAATTTATTCTCAACTCTCTGGCTCCAAATCAGGACTATTGCAAGGGTGTTCCTTCCTACACACAACTGGGATAATGATTAACCAAGAATGTATCTTTTATTTATGCTTTTGCTTTCATTAAACCAAGCTACGATATATTAATATCATTCTGATAAAAATAGCTCTCAAAATACTAATGCCCAGAGCAATGCTAAACTTAGTACAAACATAAATTTAAATGGTTCAAAAAGTGGTATATCAATAAAGGTTTTCCATGTAATAGCTGAAATGGACAACTTGTGAGATAAATAAGAGAAATAATATAGAGAAGAAAGAAAGAATTATTTTAAAAAATTACGATTGCATTATAAAACTGGTGTTATTATCTTGTCCAATCTTAGAAGACATAGTTGCTTCCTGGACAGATCTTTCTTACCTGTTATAGTGGCTTTGTTAATTGACGGTTGGTTGCACATGGGTGATCTTCTGAAAAAGAGAGGAAAATACAAAGCAGTAAATATGGGGCACTTGTTGATTTGAGGACTCTCTGAGTCACTTCAGATATACTACTTTAATTTAAAAGATTATTTTTAAGTTAGGACATGCAAATAAAGATTTCTTTCAGTCTAGCCAGTCAAGTTTCAGGGCATCCACCACATACTAGAGCTCAGATCACACATGTCAAAATAAATAAAATCAATCAATCAATCAATCAATCAATCTCTAGTGACAGACTTTGGGATAAATAAAAGCTGATATAAATGTCATAGAGACATAGAAGAGGAAGTTCTTATTGATTGACTATTCAGTTAAGCCAGGGCTTACAGAGGAAACACAGACTCTCTGAATTTGAAAAAAGCAGTCAATTCACAATAGGTTTCCCTAATACAGTGTTAAGAAGCTTTTACTTTTGGCATAAATCTTCATGATTGCCCGTATATTATCAGATCTGAATGAATCCTTATAAACTATATTTCAATTAGAGAAGCTATTTACACTTTTTCTTTTCTATTTTCTTATATTGAGAAGGATCTCTGATACATTTATTAGAGAGGTATATTAATTACTTGTCCAAATAGATGCTATAGAGACTTTAGAAATACTATAAGCTAAAGGTACATAAATAAATTCTATCCTGTATTCTCTAATTTTTCATGTTTGGCAAGTTCCACAGATTATTATAAATCCCTGAGGTAAATAAAAATGCTATATGATTAATTTGTATTTTCTACAGAATCCAGCAGCATGTATCTAGTATTCAATCAATGCTTAATAAATGATGTTGAAAAGAATATTATTTCTGGAATTCCCATTACAAGTTTTTGAAATATGACTTTATAAAGTTGTTACATACAACTGGAGGCTTTTAAAATATAATGATTTAATTTTTTTTTTTTTTTTTAAATTTCAAGGATATCTACAATTTTCTTTTTGGTACTTCTGTTAGTGGCTAACTCATAATTAGCACTTATTATGTGTCAGACATTATGTTAAATGAGCACTTTAATGTTGTGAGAACAAGAAACCTCAAGGCAGATAGTCTCATTGTTCTCATTTTGCCAAGGTTGAAAACAAAGATTTGGAAAGTTGAATCACTTGTAGAAAGTTAGAAGGCTGAGATTTGAACTAAAGGATTGTGATTCTAGGGCCTGCTCTGCTATGCTGTCTTATTTTTAGGATGCTTTTGTGGAAGCTAAATGAACAGCCACACATCTTTGCAGATGGCAAGCTCTCATAGAGTCCTGTTCAAATCTGCCTTCCCGAGATAACGAATCTCTTAGCAGGGCTGGGATATACATAGGGAAAGGAGTCTGGTACTTTTAAAATTCTCACTGCCTTGGTTCCAGACAGAATTTGGCTCTGCTCTTCAGTTTACTGATGTCAGGTTGGAATTGAAATTCTGTGTTTGATTGCACCAAAATTTACTTCTGAATTATTTTGGTTTTTATTATAAAATAAAATAGAGGAAATTGAAACTCGATTAATGCTAAATAAAACAGAAGGATTAGTGTTTTAAACTGCTACTCTGATATAGCTCTGGTCAATATATTTTATCTTCTTGCTAAAAGTTTATTATTCAAATAATTTATATATTAGTTTCTCTTTTTTAGTCCTTGCTCTGTGAAAATTTAGAGAGTATTGATTTTGTCTGGGAAAAGTATCAAATGAATATTTTAAAACTTTTCTTCAATTTTAGAAAACCAAACCATTGACTCATTACTTGTTATCTTTTCTACTACCAATCCTGCAAATGGCAATTGGAGATTTGATATTTCAACAAGTAATGATAAGCAGGGAATATAAAATGTTTGGTCCATGATTACAGTGACAAATCATTTAATAAAGAATAAACCAGAACTCATTTCTGGGATGAAAGTCTCAAGGGCAAGAAAGAGCAATGTGATAGGGACCAGTAATGGGTTAATAAAAGTCAGCCATGTGCATCTGAGTAAGCACAGGGGTCAAATGAATTTTCCCTGGATTTTTTTCTTCTAGAATATAAAAAGGTGGATTGCACAAAGTAGCACATGCCTTCCACAAAATCCAAGGGTGAACTTGGAAGTGTTTCAGTGGATCTGTGAGCGCCCAGCTGGGAAATTCTGATTCTCTTAGAGGCATTATGTAGTGAGCCAGAGTCATATCCACTTTGCTATCACTGAATAGAATAGAGCTTAGCTATATGTAGATTGAATCCTACTATTCTGATACCCAAGGAGGCTTATTTGGTTTGCAGCAGTAAAATAGATACAAAACTGTATTGACCAAAAGAGAGACCACAGAAGCTTTTACGTAGAGTCTATCAGATAATATTGTTTGGATAGTATAATGTATAATGTCACCCTGGGCATTACACTATAAGTCAAGATCAAGCATAAACTATAATTTTATATCCTCTAGCTGATCTTTTCCATTTTAATCTGTTTTGTCTCTATTCGTCATTTGACAATTTCTGTCTTGCATAGAATGGGCCTCATCTCTTTAGAAACAGAACGTAGGTCTGCTGCCTTCACATGCCTTCACACCTGTCTGATCAACTGTTTGCCAATATTAAGGCAATGCTCTTAATATTGATTTAAAGAATTTTTTTCTTCTGGAAAATTCTTTAGAGTTGATTTTTTAATGATAACATTTTATTGTTAATAATAGATTGTCAAAATAATGAGCATTTGAATAACTAATCAGTTTTCCATGGAATCTTAGAAAATTATTTCCTCTTTTTAGATATTTCACCTCTATTAAAACCCCCAAATTATAATCATTTTCTATCTCAGCTTTCCTTCTTTCAAATGCTTCCCCTGTTATCACATAAATTACAATTTTATTTTCTCCATAATGCTGCTGATCTGAGGGTAAGTACCAGCAGAAAAATCAATCTTTGCTATGATGTGGTGCTACTCTAAGTAACCCTTGTCTTAGAATTAAGAGGATGATTTTGGATTGACATTAAGGCTTGATGAGATTATTTATCCATAGTTAATTTATGAGTAAGCCCAAACTATAAAGTTATTTACCCTCACTGTAAATAACTGGGCAGAGGGCTCATTATGCTAGGTGATTTTTGACACCGTATTTATTTGTCATACTGCTTTATTTCTGATCTTAGAACCATCATTACAAAGTATTGATAGAAAATTAACAGGACATCATATGACTTAGTGTAAATGGTTAGGGAATAAGGCAAGGACTCAGAAATCTAATATATTGCCTTGAATTCAATCAAATTGAGAAAACATTGTATTAAAAGTTCAACAAGAAGGAAAGGAAAGAGGATAACTTACTTGCTAGGTGCTCGATCTTGCAAATTAGTTAATGCAGCAAAGTTGTTTCGTACAGTTCGCAGGCTGGCCAAGACCTATTGACAAAAAGGATTCTTTTAACTTTTTGAACTTGGGCCAACTTTAAAATAATTCAAAATGGCTTCGTGATCTTAAAAAATGCTTTAAGTGAAGACTTGATATTGCTTGCAACTTAATTTCATATAACACTAAAGAATCTCCCAGTATTTAGTGACGTTTACATGTACCTGTTTGAAATCCTGAGGGGCCGGCCTGCAAGGATTTTCCAGATACTTCTCATTGTCTGTGAATATTGTGGCAGTAGCAGCAGTTTCTACACTATTCCTGTATTCCTCAGCCACAAAACAATATCCCAGGCAATACATATCCAGCATTGTTGCATTTTATGCAAATTTAAAATAGGATAACATAAAATATCACTAAAGTCTCACCTCAGAGGTAAAAATCGCCCCAAAATTATCTTTAAAAATTCACCAAGAATGTCAGAATTTCAAAATAAGCAAGCTAAGTAAATTAAAAAAAAAAAAATTATTTCACCTCTGCTACATGGCTATACTAGCTAGTAAAGAAATTCTTTTCTTTGTTAATGTTATCTGAATCATGAGTTATAAGGTTCTCAGGGATTCATGTCTCACATAAAATGGGACCACCCTGTAGATGTACACAGTGCCTGACCCACGGAAGATACTCAATAAAAATTTATTGAATAAATGACAACATATCCACACACACCAGGCAGAACCAATAGGACCCCCTATCTCTGATAGCCCTTCCTTTCTCAAATTCTAGTGAAATAGAAAGTGGCAAAAGAATCAGCAAGTGAGACTAGTAGAGAAAAGTTACAAGAGCTTTAGCCCCCTCACATTCTCCTAGAATGAGCAAGTTTCCTCTGGGGTGGAGCCTATATTAGGTGAGATTATAGGTAATCTGGGTGACATCCAGAATGTTAAATTTTTCTAAAACACAAATTTCAAATGTCTTGTTAGATACTACATAACAACCCAGATTATCTGGCTCTGCTATATCTTCAATGTGTGAATTTAGACAAGTTGTATTTAATTTCTTTGTACCTCAGTTTCCTCATCTGTAAACTGAGATATCTACCTCAAAGAGTTGTTGTGAAGATAATATGAAATGATAAGTTAGGTGCCAAGAACAGTGCCTGAGAAATAGAAAGCACTCGGTGAATATTAGCCCATTATAGTAACATTCCATTTGATTAATGATTTGGCATGAGCTTAAGGAATTTACAAAGGCCTATCACTGGTAACATAACGGGGTGCCAAATTTTTAATTGGTCCAAGTTTTCCAGAATTGTTCTGAGAATTTTTCATCTGGCACTCACCTAGGCGAAAGTCAGTCTAAATATTTTCTAAGAAATTCTAAAAAAAAAAAAAAATGTCTGAGACATTGAAATTGGCATTAATTCTTTAAGTCACTGAGGTGCTATTTATGCCTGGGGACAATGACCTATAGCATTATCCTCTGAAGGAGTTAATGGTGCTGCCTAAGGTGCCAACTATGATTAACTCGGTCACTGGAAAAACCTGGCTCATTACCACATATAAACAACTCACAGCGATGAAAGGTCACACTGCCTATAACAGAGTATTCAACTAGCCAACAGCTGACATCAGACCATGATGTCTTTCATTAGGCATGAAATCTTGAATGATGCAGAAATAAATCTGATAAATGATACACTGTCATTATATCATGCAGGCTTAATTTATGCTTTAAGAATTGAATATCAAATACACTAATAAAGAATTTTAAATGAGATTACTTCACTCCCTAACTGCTCCTTTTGCCTAGGCAATATTTTAACCTAAGATTTCTGAGACTTTCATTCCAATAAAAGTCTGCATTTGACAGTTGGATAAAGAGAAATTGCACTGCAGGTAATTCATGTTCAATGCTCATTTAAAAGTAAACATTAGTTCATAAAAGATATACTACAATTGTTTTTCTGTAAAAATATTTTTGACTCTGTTATAATAATAAGTATATTTTTTTGTTTTGGTTTTTAATTTAATACATTTATTTTTTCATAATCTATATCTTTAAATGGTGTACAATTTAAAGAGAAAAGAGAAGAAGGTAAAATGTCTCCCTCTCAATAATAAAGACAAAAATCAAAATTATTGTTACTTTCTGAGAGGAGGCAGGTAGATGAAACTGGGGAGGGACACTCAGGGGCATTAAAAATATTGGTAGGGTTCTATTTATTAATCTGTTGATTTTAGTATTATTATTTATATTTTACATAACCAGTAGAAGATTCTCTTATGTGCATAAAATATTTCAAAATAAAAAGTGAAAAAATAATTTTCCCTGTCCGTCCCTCCTCTGGGCATTCAGGTACCTATCTGCTCTACTAACTGACTTTTAGGTTGACTTAAATTTTGCCTTTGCAAACACTGCTGCAGTAAATAACCTATTAGATATATCATTCCCTATGTGTGCAAATATTAGATCACTGTTTTTGTGGTGGGACAAATAATACTTTATAAATTTTATGTTAAGCATTAATTCTTATCTTCTGTACTATGACACATATGATATTGGCAGAAGTGTAAATAAAAGTTCCAAACAAATATTATAAGTGGGCATTGCCCTATGCCTAGTTGATTAATCCAAGATGTCCCCAACATAAATGCACTGTTAATCTTTTACGTTTTCACTTGTACTGCAGGACCAAAGAGTGAGGCATCTGCGACTGTAGGCCGTGGGGGAGAGATGGAAACAGTTTTACGCAGCCCCTAAGTTAGGGTTCAAATATTCTTTTGCTTTTGTTCTAGGGCAGTTCTCACTCCCCTTGAATTCGACCCTTTAAGAACTGTCATTAGAGTTTTAATGCTTTTGTAATTCTCTTCACTCTTTAAAGCTTGGTAACAAAAAGGTCCCTGAGATTTTCTCTCACACAGCCTAATGGTTAAAAATTAAGGTCATTTCTTTTTCTTCTGCCCCTTCAAGCGAAAGTGCAATCAGTCAATGTCAAAAATACATTGGGAATGATGAGGTATTTAGGAAGGAGATTATAATAGTGCTATGGAAAAATTTTGCACTGAGATGGATCATGTACTAGCCCATGAGAGGGATTAAATGTTATTTCCATACACTAATCTCAGATTTTCTTAGGTATTTCTAAACATTTATTAACCAAAAAGATTCACTGAAAACAGAGAAAAATATGGGCTTCATTAAGTTAAACAACTGAACATAATAACCTAAAAGAAATGTATACTTGTATAATATGATTTCTTAAAAAGATTTAAAGAGGATATTTCTTTAAAAAAAAAGGTATGACAATAAAGTTCTTATTAAAACTCCTGCTAAAAAATAATGAAGAAATGATTTTGAGAATTGTTTTTCATTCCAAATACTCTTTATGTCACTAGATGGTGCTAAAACACAGACCGTGAGTTAGCACTGGCCTTGGGAGGCGTGGGAAAGAGGAGAATTCCTTTCCCTGATTTTACCTCCAGAACAAACAAACAAACAAACAAACTGGCGTCAAATTATGATTATTCACAAGATAGTAAGGTTATTTTGATAGAAAAGAATGCCTCTTTCCAAGTTACATTTTGGTTAAACCATGTAAAATTGCTGTTTTTATGTCAACAAAGGTTGTTATTGATTTCTAGATTCCTAGAAGATGCTAGTTGTAATTTTTTTTTTTTTAATGAATGATAAAGAATAACTAAAATATAGAAGCAACTGAAATGTGATAATTATCTTCTTTCATAGCCTGGCAGAGAGAGCCTGGTGGATTCAGTGAGTTGGGGACTGTGATTGAGGCTACAAAATGGCTGCTGCTAGGTGAAGTGGGGAAGGGACAGGCAGGGGCATTAAAAAATATCGGCAATGTTCTGCTACCAATGGGAGCAGTGTTCTACAGTGTTCATAACAATGACATTTTTCATAAAATTATCCCAGCTGCTGTATTTTGGTCAGGGTAAAGTGACTCAGTTGTTCCTACTCCGGATTTTTAAATCAGGCATATCTCCTTGGTCTAAATGATGTGAGGATCTCTCCAGGGATTCAAGATCATATTTGGGTATTTTCTGTCTTTTCCTTAATCAAAGATACAACTTCTTTCAACATTCCATACTTCAAGATGAGAATTCTAATCAATTTCAAATAACGGGACTGGTGGGGCCAGAGGCTGCTGAGTACAAAGCAGGGTTTTCTACATTTCATCAGCATTGTGTCTCCTTGGTGTTCCTTGGTCCCCCACAAGACCTCTGGCCAAATTGTGCCACACTCTTGGGAGGAAAGGCCAGTTGCCGAGAGGCACGACAAGGCGCAGAACTGAGATCCCTCTCAGCTCTTAGCCCTCGTGACTAAGGAAATCCCCACACCACAAGATTTCAGCACGAACATCGGAGAATATTTCAAACTGAAAAGAAATCAAATATTTAAAGTTGTCACTTTTTCTGAAGATAAAGAGGATCTTGAGCTTATAGGGAGACGCATGAGAAATTGAAAGTGGAAAAGAGTTTAGGTTTATTATCAGCAAAATTTTCTAACCCTGACAGTGTGGTAGACACAAGAATAGAGAAGATGGAAGGGTCGTGCAGAATCGTTTCTGAAGATTATGCCCATCCGAGATGTTTTAGGGTTCAGTCCTGTCCCTCAAAGTGAAATATATCCTTGCATGACTCCCTAAATTCTCTTATAACGTACGAGTTTGTTCTCTTAGCTTCACAGGAAACCATGACTGGGAAAAAACAGGAATCCTCTCAGTTTTAGAGATGCACTCAGGCATAAAGAAGTGAGTTCTCAAGGAGAGGCAGAAGATAAGATGGGTTTGAGAGAAAACCTTGGTCACTTCAGACATCGGGGAACCCAGTTTTAAGAATTATGGTAAAGAAAATATGCACAGAAAAATAAGCCTAAAGGGATATAAAGTAAAATGTTAATACTAGTTATTTGGGGGTTTGGAATTATGGGAAATTTTCTTTTTCTTTCTTTTGTTTATATTTCTTTTCTAAACTTTTAATGCAAAAAGGTTTATTTTGAAGGCAGAATGGCTTTTTCACCAGAAGAATTTAATGTAAAATTCCAGACCACAAAGTATGCTGGGGAAAGGGAAGAATTCTTCAGCCTATCTGAGCATGTCCCCGAGTGACTTGTCTAAAATCGACTGCCTTCTGTCCATTGGTGAAGCAATTATGGTATATTAGGCTGACTAATGTTGACATCACTTCAAGTGACACGCACATCTTATATTTTAAGCTTAATAATATTTAGCACTAAATGGTGAATATTCTATCTTGTATTAAAATTGGAGGTCAACAAAATAAGGCAATCATTCAACGGGGCTTAAGAAAAGTCCACAGACAAACTGCTAACTGGGCCTTCTTTCTTACCTGCTTTCCCAAAGATGCTCTATCAGTGGTGAAATTGCTAAGAATTTAACAGGCGTTTTTTTCTTTAATTCTAGTAGAACTTTCCAGATCAGATACTCTAGTAAAAGGATATTTGTGGAAACTATGATGAAACTACTTAAAAAGAATCTGCAGCCTCTGGGGCAATGACCACCTTCGAGGTGTTGCGAATCATCAAGCTAATCATAAGCAAACTCTTCTAAATATATTCCAGGATTATTTTCAGGCATGAGGTATGTCTACATATTACATGGAGTTGGTTTATATTTAAAGTTGTAATTTCTAAGGGTATTAAGCACCATATTTATTTAAAGAATTTACTAAAATATATATATATTTACTGATACATACATATATATATTTATATATATATGTATTTCTCATGTACTGAAATTCTATTAGTGTGTTGGAGATTATAGGTACACTATGGAAGGTGTCTGATTACATAAAAGATTAGACATCTTTAGAATTTAAGACCACTGATGGCAAAGACCAATTCAAATTTATTAAATACTACTTGAAGAAAGAAGATAAGGTCCTATATACAGAATTTTTCTTCGGTTTTTACTATATATATAAATATATTTTTCTAACAACAATACCTAGAGATTTGAGTTACAAGTATGAATAGCTACCTAAATAAGCTCAAGTTGGAAAGATTATTTCTACATTTGGTGATGGTTATTCATATTATTTTGCCTGATTTCATCTGTTCACCCAGTTTTCAGCTCTTAAAAATCAAATTATGGGTTCTCAATAGTAATCAATTAAAAAGCCTTAGCTTTACATGATTTTGCTATCACCAAGTATGATTAGAACGATTGTAAATTTTCTTTGAACATAGAAATACAGTTACTGGAAAGAATTTATGATCTCCAGCAAAAACTTAAGTGAACAAGACATTAACTTTCTGAAAAAGATGGTGGTTGTATTCTATTTTTAATTGCTTTCATTAATAAGAAAATCACTGTTATACAGTTGTATTATTTATGGATTCATTAAATATTTTATCTAAATTATAGCAATTGCAAAAACAGGAAACTTGAAAAAGTGAAAGAATTATACATAATTCTACTTCTAAACACTGCCATTATGTATTTTTTTTTTAAAAAAAAACACCATCTATCATGACATTTTTAGAGACGAAAGA
>NW_006431912.1:1129078-1144539 GCF_000325575.1 Pteropus alecto
ACTTGTGCTGAACATCTTACAAGCTTGGTATTATTTCAATCTCTTCACAACCTTACGAGGTGGGTACTCTTGGAACTGTCACTTAGCAGAGGAGGAAACCAGGTTGGGAAAAAAATCAGTGACTTCCCTAAGGCCATTCACTTAGCAAGAGGAGGAGATGGAATTTAAACTGGGGCTTATCTTTTTATTCCAGCCTAGTCCTCAATTTAATCTATTTGAAAAAAGAAATCTTAGAGAAGTTAAATTAGTTGCCCAAGGCACGAAAACTAACTCTGACATGACTTGTATTCCAATATTTAATAATATTTCCAATAATAATATAATTTCCAATAATAATAATAATTCCAACAATATTTCTTATTAACTTTTCGTATTAGCTTTAAACCTATTTAATGCCTAGATTAAATCAGTTTTATCCTTTTCTGTTCCAAATCTGCCTACACCAGCGGCTCTCAACTTTTTCTGGAAAAATACTGGGTCTTTTTAAAAAGTATACATGATTGGATCCATCTCTCAGATTTTTGGATGTAATTGATCAGGAGTGCAGCCTGGAATAAAAACATTCTAGGGGATTCTAATGTATAGCTATGGTTGAGAAGCAATGGTCTACACAAAGAATATCTATCTGGTCATCAACCATTTTATATATATTTCAAAATGCTTTAGATCATTTTATCACCTTCTAACATTTATGTCATGTGGATAGTCTTTTTACGATTTGTATGCCTAAAAGAATAAACACAAATATATCACTCAGTTAAATTTTTGTACAAATGACATGTGAAAAAAGGAGTAAATAAAGCATCAAGTTGAATTAAAATATTCAATTTCAAGCACTGATCATGTACCTAATTGTACTAAATGTAATTTAATCCATGATATAGAGCTTTCTGCTTCTAGTGTTATGTCATTAAGAAAATATGGTCCTCTTTAAGTATGTCATTAAAGTAATTTGTAATCAGAGGCAAAGATACTCTTCAAGTCTATGGGTTTATAGGAAACAGACTAATGTGTTCAAGGTCACGTATTCTAGAATTGCCTTTGAATTACTTGAATGAACCAAGAATTTGTTTTTGTGCTGGTGTTTGATTTACATGAAATTAGGAACCAGAACTAACCCCCAAATTGAATTTTCAAATGTGAAAAACCTGCCCATCCACCAAACTGTGCTTACCTGAGCAAATGGAGTCACAATCAAGTCATCTCCATGTCTGAAAAATAAACCAAATCTGGTGTTAGAAGTTACTGATAACTCTATGACCACTTTTGACCAATATTAAATGATAAGTTCCACTTTCATAAATTCCCATAGAGAATTATAGTAATTCCATCCTTATTCTTCAGTACATGTTCTTTCCAGCCACAGGGGTGAAAATATGTCTTCTGGGATATTAATCATTGTCTAGTTCCCTTGGTAAAAAGAGGGGCTTCTTGATCATCAGCCAAGGTTACTGTGGCTTATTAAGCACACAGGATATGCAACAGGAGAAATGGAGTTCTGGCAGTGGGGCTTGAGTTTTACTCTTGGCCTTCCAGAGTACTCTGGAAGGAGCCAGCAACTGCAGTGGCTTCGGTGAGAGGCCCCTGTACCATCTCACATTTGAAGGTGATGAGCACCGAGTGTTCCTCATCATCGTGTGCGAGCCTTGGACAGACTAGAAACTGTGGATGACATGGGACTGCATCATACACTAATAAAAACCCAGTGAAACTTTTCAACTGACTCACGTCCCGGCTGCTGCAATTACAGGGGAATGTTACCCTGTATGTGCTGTTGCTACAGCAACCTCAGCTACACCATACCCAGAGATGCAGGAGCAAGGTATCAGCAGGACGTGTCTCGGAGAGACAGGCAAAGGCTAGGAAAGTTGTGTAACATTCCACTTGGGGCCCAGAGTTCTTTCATGGTATTTCTTAGCATGAATAATTTGTGAGAAGAGTTTCCAAAATCTCCATGGGATATTTCTTGATCTAGCTAGCTAAAGCTCTTTAATCAGAGTGAATGCAATTATTCTACAGAAAGCAGGCCATGACCCTCACTTAGAATACGGCAACTGAACTGTTCATTGGCTCATGAACAATTCTGAAAAGGACCTAAGTGACCTAAGGAAATATGCTTCAGCATTTGAATGACATTAGTAAATGGAGCATTACCAATAATTAGACCAATTGTTATGGTCATCATTAAATTACACAGAGATCTTGAAATTCAGAGTGGGAAAATAAAAAAGCAGGAAAAAAGGTTGTAACACAATTTAAAGGAAACTTGTGTTATTTTACACCTCTTTAGTTCCAGAATTATACTTTTTGAGGAATATCTTTTCTTCGTAGAGATTATTCAGATAGCCAAAATTAAAGTAATATGAAATCTAAATATTTTTCCAAGGTATAGTCTTTTCTTCCATTTTATTCTTTATAATTGCCTGATTGCCAAGTTTATTTTCTAAGAACTAAGTCATCTAGTCCAAGACACATCATCAATCTGAAATTAATCCTTAGAAATAAGTTTTCTAATTCTTTACATTAATTACAATGGATTCAAATCACTCTAAACTGAAAAGGGTATGCATATTTATTAAAACACTCGATTCTTTTTTGCTTGTATTTTATTCCTAAGCACTATAGAAGATATATTAAGAATATACAGTACTTAAGGTAATTTATCAGTCTTGCTTCCTTTCCCTGTCAAAGCATAAAGAGAGACAGTTATAATTTTAGTGAAGGCAATATTTCAGTCTTTTGAATTGCCCAGAATTTTTTTTTTTTGCCAAATATTTCATTTGTCTCATTTTAGTAATAATAAAATTTCTTCTTGCGCTTAGTGGCAAATGTTCTTAATAAATGACAGGTTGTATACTACATCTGTTCTTTTCAAAAATTACATAATGCTTAAATTATCTTTGCATATATACCAAATATATAATTTTAAAATCTTTGTCTAAATCCACACCTTAATATTAGAATGTCTTATCAAACCTACGGTAACAAGTAAAATGATGTAGGTAATATAAATATTATTTTGAGTATGAAAGAAAATATATAAACATTTTTAATTGTATCCTATAATTTGCTTATAATAATCAAAAATCAAACCTGGTAATTAAGATCCACAGAAGATTATGTTGTTATTATATACAATTTGGCTTAAAGTATGTGTGAGTTTTAATGAACTGAATAAATGCACCCAAAATAGCCTATGATAGAAAGTGATTCTGAAATCCTGCACTTGAACAACTTTCCCAACAAGATTTTTAAACAAGAAAATCTAGCTGATTGAAGTGTAGTTAGAAGGGATTATAATACCACACAACGAGATTATCTATGCTTCCTAAAATGGGAAGAGACTGTTAGGATCTTCCATAAACTGGCAAGAAGCTAGATTCAAATTTGCACAGTAAGCCTTTCCTGGAGACCTAAAATTGTATCCTGGTGACATGATTTTTCTAGAGAGGATTATGTAACATTGTCTTTCATTTAAATGAAAACAAACATAACGACAACAAACTTTACCAAAGAAGCAACAAATGTATTTTAAGAAAAAAAAAATTGGCTTTTTATTTTTATTTTTTTGAATTGGAGTATTTATGAGGGACAGGTGGAGGACAGTGAGGGCTGCGGGGCAGGATCAGAAACAAAAGCTTGTTTTTGACATTGTACCGATGTATGTGAGCACATATGTACATGGGTGATGAGGAGATTGGTACCCTAGTACCTGTCACCACAGAGTCAGTGCTACACTGGACTCCAGTCTCATGGTGTGGAAGGAGGTGCTTAGTCACCTGCCCTGGTTATCATGGGCTGAACCAGTCCTAGGTTTGGAGGGAGGCTCCCTCTCCCCTATACCAAAGATAACTTGCTGAGTGAGTCCTGAGCGAGCACCCCTGGAAGCAAGGGAATACAAAGCTTAAAGTGCACTAGTGAATTCTCTGTTTTTCCAAAGTGCAATGACAGTAGAGTTAAGAATGAACCCTAACTATGCCTTTGGTGATCCTTTCTCTGCTTCTGTATTATTCACTACTCATCTTTCTGTAATAAGAAGCCAGAAACATCGGCAAAAAAAAACTAAAAAGCAAGTCCTCTTATAGAGACCTCATTAGGATCCAGAAATGATTCAAGTACTTAAGTGTGGAAAAGCCCCTTGTCATCTTACAAAATAAGTTCAACCAACAGCAGCATGTGAGAATATAATTTTGTAAATTAGTTCAAGATGGTGTTGAACTAGTGTGTTGAAAAACTAGGCAGTAATCTTTCCATGCTTTATTATTACCAAACCAGAAGGAAAAGGAGATGCAGTTATTTAAAAGAACATTCATACTTTATTGAGGAAAGAACCCCAATCCTGATACTAAGAGCAATAGTGGCCATAAAGTAGCTGCCGCCTCTGAATATCACACATCGCAAATTTCAGTATGACAAGTGGTTGTATTAACTAGCGCTTTGAAGAGGAGCCATGGTCTGAGGCTTACTTTATTAAATCTAATCTTGTCAAAACTTTTTGATCCTCTGTGAGTCACTCTCTCTTGCTATAAAACTAGAAAAAAATAATTATTCTCTGAAGTTTGTCAATAGGATTAAGGAATTGATAGACATATAGAAAATTGATATTTTGATATTTTCAAATCCTGGTGTCTTTCTTCCCTTAGACTCAAAACTATCACCTATATTAATTCACCCTTGATCCACCTCTTTTAGAATTATAAGGAAAAAAGTATGTTCTCATTTTTATTATGCACATTAAAATGTTTCTGGGAGCCTAGGCTATTTGATAACAGCGAAGAATTAGCTACAAGAGAAACACATTTACTCACACTCTCTACTCCCACGTCCACTGAAGTACAGACATATAAAAAAAGCAAATATATAACACAATGTACTTGAGCTTTTAAAAAATAATATTTATGTTTTGAATGTAAAACACATCTCAACCATAGAAACTTTGGGAAATAAAGAAAAACTTAAAGAACCACCCAAAGGTAACTGTCGAAAAAATTCTCCCTCTGGGTATATGAGAACACATGTAAGTTGTATATGGTTTTTATGGAATACATGATTTCTTACACAATTAGAATTATATTGCATATTCAATTTTATATTTTGCTTTTAACATTAAATATATTGAATAATGAAAAATTTTACATGCCTTTATTTTTAAAGCATTTTTGATTCCAGTCTATGTTTAGTAATACCTAAAATTTTCAAGCAGATATCAATCTAAATGCACTAAAATATAAGTGCTGATTTTATTTTAAAATTTAAAAAATAAATAATTATATGAATTATTCAGATTTTAGTTCATTCCTTTAAAAACAACTTAGTAAAGAAAACATACTTATTTTGATAAACACAAATTAAATGAAGCTAAATATTAAAATGTTACATGAAAATTTAGGTTAATTGAATGCTAAGTTCATGGAGATGTTAAATATTTTGTTACTACATATTTTTATTATAATCACAAAACTATGGTTTCAGACAATAAAAGTATTCAGGAAAATATGGCTACCACGTACAGAACCAAAGTATATTTTTCTACAGATATTACTTCAAAAAGATCATTTGTTTTTCCAAAAAAGTTAAGTTGGCTCTGAGAAATTATAAATGTCACATTTAAGAGTATAATGAAGCCTTTAAAATTACTTATGAAGGGGCATTATGATTTTAATAAAGTGATAGTAGACAATACACTGCTAAAACAAATTAATAAAAAACAAACAAAAAACTGTGCTTCACTGGTTTCAGATTCACTGGAGGATATGGCTCCTCTATATTGCTTGGCCTTTTAATTTAGAACAACTTCCAGTGTAAGTCAAAAAAAATTAAGTTGCATTTCCCTTTATGAAACCCCAGAGAATGAAGGTCTTGTATAACTAAGCAACCTTAGCCACACTTGAATGTGATTTTCCTCTTAGAAGCTCTTGCCACTTAAAAGTAAAGGACTGACTCCATTTAACACAAGAGTTTAGTCCTCTCGTCAAAAATCACAACTACAGAAACATATCTCAGCAAGAACGTCTAACAACATTTTATGACAACCAAAAATAATATAAATTAATATAGAAGCAAAATTAAAGCAGTTCAATGTTCTGTAAGGTAATATCTTCCAATCTGAAATTTTTTATGTCAAACTCAAAACCATTTGCATGTATTTGTATATATGCAGCATCAACCATTTTTTGGTAATTCTAACTATAGTTATCAGTCATCAAATTGAAATGTTTTCCCCCATTTGAAGAGCACCTTTGTATTTATATTCCATACTAGAACAAAAAGGAGAAACCAAATTATAAACTTTTCCTCAATTTTAACAAATAAGTCAATACCCTATTCTATAAAAACTGATGAATGAGGCCAAGTTCTTAACTTTATAAGGAAAAAGCTTATCTTATGTACCTTTAACCCTTTCTTTGCCTTCAAATTCTAATTTCCCAATAGACTCAGATGGTAGCTTATCCTAAAATCTCTTTCACTGATACCCAGCAATTAATTTAACGTCTTCGTGACTTTAGCACTGGGGCCCTTATAATATGATACCATTATTATTTTTTATTTCTTAAAACAGACTTTTAATATAATTACTTAAAGAAAACAGTACAAATATCCAACAATATTATAAATAATGATGGTAATAACTGTAAAAATTTATAATTATTATAAAACAATAATGATAACTAACATTCATCGAATGATTATTATGTGCCAGGCACTGTGCAAAGCACTTTATATTGATTATCTCTTACTAAATTCTTTTTGTGAATGAGGAAAGGGAGGTGGAACAAGGCCAAAATATCTCATGCTCATGAAGCGATGGGGTCAAGATTCAAATTCAGGCAGCATGACTTCCGTGGCTCTGTGCTTAAACACTATGCAATTCTGCATCTGTAATGAATTTATCAATGCCAAATGCACATTCAAAACAATGCACATTCTTAATACATTTTCCATTTCATGTAGGTGATATGTATGATAAAGACAAAAAATAAGAGTTACATACAAATGCAAAAAAATATATATCAAAACATCACCAGTAACTTATAAAACAAAACAAGTTCTGCCCACCTACTGATTTTCTTGTCCTAAAACCCTAAAATAAAATAATAAATAAAATGAAATAAAAAAATTTTGTTTTCCCACTTGATAGTTCTGGCTGATAGTTAGATGTCGTATGACTATATTCAGAATGTAGCAAGACTATATGTATGTCGTATTTAACAAAGGCTTCTGAAGATAGCATCTATGTACATATACATTTATATGTAAATACCTATGCATAAAATTATATATATATCATGTGTGCACGTGTGTATGTGTGTATAATCCTAAGGAAATTGTGTGAGCTCCCTTTTCTTTCACATAAGCATTTTGGTTTTCTGCCTTCTCTATTTCAGATGAAGTGGGGGAAATCTATTACAGGTAAAAACACTACTACCATCTTTAACAGAATAAAGAGAATTTATTATATTGTTTTGCCTATATTACTCAATAGAAAAGCACATCTGCTCTACAAACATTACATTTTAAGGTATACGTCATATGATTAAAAACATTATATAATGTGTCAACACAGTTTCATTGATTGTAAAAAATGTACCATTCTGATGTGAACCTAAAACTGCTCTATGAAGTAAAGTCTTAAAAAAATTAAATATTTTTAAAAAATCATATAACTTTAGAAATGGATGTGACCTTAGAAGTTATTTAGTCTTCTGCAATTTAAATCATTTATTTGCTCACTTCTTAACATTTTACAGGTTAGAGACTGGCCCGATATTTGATCTAAAAAGTCCTTAAAACAAAACTTCTCAATTTTGGCCCCTGTGTGCTCATATCACATATTTCAATGATAAAGCAAAGAGAATTAGAATTAATGCAACATAAGCAAAAAATTCTATAGTGTGAGGTGTAATGTCTTTTTTACTTATCATAAAACATCTATTAAGTCTTTGTTAGAGAAGGTACATGATGCCAATAAACGTCCTCAAGCTTGTAAGTTATACAGTGGCACAAAAGAATCCGTTTTCAGAAGTATATATCAAAATATTTTCCAATTTCAGTAAGTTAAAAACTGTTTTGTACATGTGTATAGACACACTCACTGAGCATATTTAATTTTATTTATAAAAGCCAATACAATAGACTTCCAGGAGTGTTGATGTCACATATTATTGTGACATAGCTCTGAGTGCTGACTTACGTGGAGAGGGAAGAAGGAAGGGGAAAAAGTACACAGCAAGCTTTCACAAGTGCCTTCACTCTGTGTTCTAGGAACGGGTTCTTCTTTCACGGTTTATCTTATTTGACAGGGCTGTTCTTAACGTCAGTGGCCCTGCTCTCTAGTTTTTTTCCAGGATGGGTTCCTGGGGAAAAGATTTATGGGTAGCTAGTATAACAATTTTTAAAGGTGTTCATGTGGTAAAAAGATTTGATATATTAAAAGGAAGGGCATGATCAAAGTGAGAGAAGTGAGAGCAGTACACTTTATACATGCTTCCTCTGCCAGACTCTGTGCTCTACTGATACATGGGTATTTAAATCTCATGACTCTGCATTAAATGAATGCTTATATCCCCATTCTGAGATAAGGAACTGGGTTCTAAGAATTTAAGTCCCATTGGTGGTCATGCCCATGGTAAGTGATTTCCAAATGCCGGGCTGAGATCTGGTGCTTGCCCAACAGAATGTTCACTGGTCTGTGCCAAAGTGAGAACAAACACGGACCATGGAGTAAGATTTTAGAAAAGCTTAGCATATTCTTTTGGAAACTGTCCTTTATTATAAGAATATACTCTTTTTATTGAAGTGAAATTCTCTTTAAAAATAAATGATTGTGTATATTGATGAGAATTTTCTTGTTAAAATCCTTTACCTGGCAAAGGGAGCAGTTAGTAACCCTAGGTCAGTCTCCCAGGTGGTTTTAGAAGGCTTACTGAGTCATGAAAACCCAAGGCATGGAAATATGCAGTGTAGCTGGATTTAAACCTAGGCTTCAAAATGCTGTTTAGTTTTTACAACACCATGTTGCTCTGCACGCTCGAATGGATTCAACTATTCTGAAGCCATACAGAAATATATATTCTAGACTCCAGAATAGCACTGTCCAACAGAAATCTCTGATAGAAATATTCTCTATCTGTGTTGTCCAATATGATATCTACTAGCCACATGTAGGTTACTTAGCACTTGAAAAGTGGCTAATGCAACTGAGGAACTATTTTTACTTTTATTTTATGTTAATTAATTTAAGAAGAAAGTCACATGGCTATCATGTTAACCAGTATAGCTCTTGAGCAATCTTTACAAAATTACAATTATACATTTTCCAAAGGAAGGCAATGTTTTATATAACTGGGAAAAAAGCACCTATTCTAATCTTGCGGGGGGCAAAAAGCACTGAAACATTAACATAATGAAAACTCCTCACTGTTTGGCAAAAAACCTGAGTCAAAAGATTTACCCAGATGCCCATCAAGAAACTCTATCCTTGAAAAAGAAGTAAATATTTTAGTTTAATTGCTATACCTACATAATACATTCTCATCCAGAGGCCACTGTACCTGCCAGTAAATGCCAAATGAATGGTCTAACAACAACCCCTGCTCAAAATCAGTATGTTCAGGGTCCTAGATCCTGATTCATGGTGTGTGTGTGTGTCTGTGTGTGTGTAAGAGAGACAGAAACAGAGACAGAGACAGAGACAGTGACAGACAACATTTTTGAGCAGAATTTTATGATTTCTAAAACTGAACTAATGATATTTTCCCAAGTTTTCTTATTTGATTGTTTTGAAGATAAATTACTAACTTCACAGAAGAATTGTGTATGAACTCTAAAGACCACAGAGATGCCAGGCAATTTTAAGAACATATTCTTATCTATATATTCCTAAGTATGTATTAAATACTCGCAAAAAACTAAAGGTGTGTACTTAACTCTCAAAGCATCTGCACAGCTAAGCCACAGAGGAGGAAACATGGTGGAACTTGTAAATATCCTGAACTTACAGTGATGAATGCTAGGTATGTTCAATCTTTGAAACATACTTTTACCACTTTCAAAGTTCCACTGTGTTTAGAGAGCTAGATTTTAGATAAGCCGTCTGTCTGGGAAACATTGAGTTCCTTTCCTGGATAAATAGTACAAGCTGGCTACATTTAAACAAATGCAAAACAAACAAATAAAAGAGAACACCCCCAAATTAGTAAAACGCGTTAGAAATATGACCTAATCTCTATAGAAGACTGAATAAATAAATAGAAACTCAATGTTTTGAGGATAAAGAATGCACAAGAAAAGACAAGCGAACAAAAAAAATTAGTAGTTGACACATGAAATTAACTCCATGATTTAATGTAAAAAAAGTTCTTTTTACCAACTGCCCTCTTTTTAGCTCCTATAAAAATGTATTCATAATTGAAAATAATAATGATTAGATGTAAGTTTTATTTTAATGTACTTAAAAAAATCACTATAGGGACCTTTAGATAACACATAAATCAGAATGCTTATTTTCTAATTTTTCTGCCCCCCGCCCCCCAAAAAAACCTAAAAACAAACAGACAGATAAAAAATAACCAGCTAAAAAAACAAAATTGGCCATGGCGGAAATAAGAAATCTAGTCTTAAGTTCTCTAAATCCCAACATAGAAATGGATGTTGAGACATGGAAACAGGAGATCTGCACGCAGCCTCGTTCTCCCTGGAAGTGAAACAATGGTCTTGGGTTCATTCATAACATTTACTAGAAAACAAGGTCATTCACTGAATTGCTTAAATGATTTCCTGTCACAGTGCAGCCTCCCACATTTGCAGAGGTGCGAGCAGCTGTTCTTTCTTTTTCTGCTTTTAACTTGTCTGCTTTTAATGAAGGGATTGTAAGAACTGATGCTGTACATATGTTTAGACGTACCTGTGGTTGTCAGTGGCTGGACATTATTTTTTTTCCAACCAAGGTTAAGAAAAAACCAAAAGTCTCAAAATAATTAAAGAAAGCTGACACAAAGCCTGAGAGAAAATGCAATAAGCAGATGGAAAATTGGGGAAGTTTCTTCAGCAAATCTGTCCAGAACCACAAAACAAAGCGCCAGGAATCTGACAGCAAAATCCAGTGTTTGGTCTTCCTGACTTGATTTTTCTTGAAGGCTTGCTTTCTCCATATTCATAATGCACATCTTTAAATGTTCCATATTGCAAAGATGTAGTGAGGATGATTTACTAACATTCCTTAGACTATCTCAAGAAACATATCATATAAATGTTTTGGCAGTGTGACTATTTTTCCTTACATGGCTTAGAAAACAGCAAAGACATTGAGAACAATTCACTAAGGATTTAAGACTGACAAGCAAATAAATATTTAAAGTGATTGATGTGTAAGTGAAAAATAGGAATTTACATAAGAATCTCAATACTGTCTGGGTAAGCCTCTTTTTCTATCTAGAATTAAAAAAGAATAAAACAGAAATGAATGATATGAACAAAATTTTTGTCTTGTTTTCATATATCTCTGATGTTTTCAAACAATACCTTGGCATGGGGTAGGTGCTATCAATAATTGCTGAATGAGTAAAAGAATGATAATATCAATTAAAAACATAGTCACTTAATATACCCCTCAGTTGGGAAAACTTGGAATTAAGGATTTAATTATTTGGCTATGGTACTTTTCTTTGGATAGTGTTAGAGGATTTTCAAATGGCAAAACAAGGTTAGAAAGGAGACAGATGCTCATTAGTTCAGTAAGATCTAAAACCTAGCTAAGTGGGAATACAAAGTTTTCATTAGATCTAGTGAGGACTAGATATATAATGCTACATATCTTTCTATTTTTAATCTTAAGATAAGCTAGTAATACTAAGGAAGAATAATGTAACCTGTAATAGAAGAGATGAATAGACATATAAGCCGTCATTCTTCCTTTTTCAAACTCAGGACTAGAAGCAACATTGCCTTTCTACTCAGTAGTCACAAGAAGTTGAGAGTAAAGGCTATGATTGAAAATTCAAATTAGAGTCTCAAAAGGTGGAAGGACTTTATAAGTGCTAAAGAAAGGGTAGTAATCTGAGATACAGTTGGGGGATATCTTCCACTAGTTGAGAGAATGCCTACATGGGGCACTCTAAAGGCCTGATCAATGAGATTCTATACTTTTTTAAAAATTAAATTTATTGTGGTGACACTGGTTAATAAAATCATATGTTTCAAGTGTATAATTTAATAATATATCATATATATACTGCATTGTATGTTTACCACTAAAGTTAAATTTCCTTTTGTCATCATATATTTGACTCCCTTTATCCTTATCTACCTCTCCCTCCCCTTGAGGTTCTATACTTCTGTATGGTGATGGGTACTCATTGGCTAGTGTGCCCCAGATTTTTATGATATATTGAGAACACTCACGTTCTCCTCACTGCCCTTTCCATGCCCTCTCCCCATATTCTGTATGTATAAGTGTGTACGTATGAGTTAGAGTTAATAGATTCTGTATGTTGGTGTTTATTCAGCAGAAGACGGGGACTAGAGGGCCCATTATCCAGGTAAATTAAATGTCTTTTTTAATTAAAGTGGTTTAACAGGCAGCTTGTATTAATAAACTTACACGTTTATGACTAAATTCTACTGGTCTTATCACTGATAATTCTCCTGTTAATTTTCCCAGTGTATTTGTATAATGTCTGTGTATTTGGCTAATATAAACAACATTATATTATTGGATGAAGTACAAGAGAAGTAACTGTTATTCAGAAGTTAAAATACCTTTAAATGCATTTTGAAGAACTTTAAGAGGAAAAAACTACATACATCTTATGTAATTATCCATTTATTCTGTTATTTTCTTTGTGACAGCACTTAGGCAACTTTCTGTTATCTAGTTGTTCCTATTGTTATAAAATACTTTTCACTATTAAAGATAGTTCAAATTTACTTTTCATGTATTTAGTTCTTTACTGTACTCATGCTAATACTTAAAATTTTCTTTTCTTCTTATTATTCCTAAGAATTAAATTGCTATTGGGGATACATTTAACAAACTATGCGACAGACTTCTGAGCAAAGCTGCCAAGAAATTTTCTTCTGCCTTACATAAAATTATATTATATAAATATAATAGTTTAGATGCTGAGTTTAGCCTAGTCCTGTAGCATTATATATTTTTTCAAGAGTTAGTCCCATATTTTTTTTATTGAATCTCTAACCAATTTGAGCTTTTGTCTTATTTTATTCTTAAAATATAACTGAAAACCAAATGTTCATAGTGCCAAGTAATTAATTTAGTCAAATGAATTTGGTCACAGGTACTTCTGTTTCTCAGCAATTTTGCTGCGGTAGTTCATAGCACTTTGTTTATAATGGCTTTATCAAAATACTGTTCTCCTGGGAATGATCAAAGTGTTTGTTGTGTTCTTAAAAAAGGTTAAGCTCTCAGGACTTTACATCTCATCTGTAAAATGGCATAATAATGTCTCTATCCATAGGATATTGAAAAGTATCAAGTGAGATAGCAGATGTGAAAATACTTGGAAAAGTGAAGTGTGACATATACATTCAATGTGTCTTTGATTATTATTACCACCATTATTAGTCTTATTTTCTCCTCAGGTATTTACTAGTATTTATTTATAGAGGATAAGATGATGACATCTATCTATTAGAAAGTGATTATTTTCCTTCTCTCTTTCTCAATAAATTAAAGTATAATTCAACTTAAAGAGCATTTCCAAAACATTTCATTCAAGTAGACAATCACAAAACTTCATTGGTACTGTTCGTATTTGAAATTTCTAAGGGCTTTTCTCAATAGGAATGCTTAACTAGGATAATACATATAAAATCAGCAAAAGTGCTTAAAATATATGATAATGTCATTCTCTGTAAAGTACGGTTGAGTTTTTGACATTTAAGGATCTTCCCAGCATTATCATGAACTAGGTAAGAAAACAGAGGCCTACATATGGACACATGTGAAGTCAAATGAGGAAAAAGCATAATCTTTTCTGTGTAGAAGTTATGTGTAGTATCAGATTGAGGACTGAAACTAATTTTTTATTTACTTTATATTCACCTTGCTTCTCAGAGAAACTTCATCTCTCTGGTAGAAAGAATGCTTTACAGGAGTCAGTGTCATGGGAAAATCCTATCGCTTCAATGTAAATTTCCAGGGTAAACAGGAAAGCAGAACATGTTGAGACATTATTTTTCAATATATAAAATTGTATCATGGTCTAATTAAATTTGTCATTCTTATTGAGTTCTAGCAGATAAAGAAACACTTGAATAGGTACAAGGATGAATAAGGCCATCATCCTTATAAGTTTATCTTGGAAAGAAAAGCACTATTTAATATGAAATATTGCAGGTCTTTTGTAAAATGCATGCTTATATTTAATCTGTACTGATGAGTAAAGGATCTAAAAGAAACAATCTACACACTGGTATCCAAAAATCAATTTGCTATAATTTTAAAAAATAATTAACTACTTAAAATAGTGTCTACTAACTGACCACGAGTTTGTCCTTGGTCTCAGTCTAAAGCAAAGTCGTTTTGCCTTAGATGAAGTTGGAGGAGATAACTTTCAACCTGATCATTCATCCATTCAACATTATTATCTGGGAGGCTGTTCTGCATTTTCCTACTCCCCTCTATTCTACTCTCTTTTTTTGGTTGGAGTGCCTCTTCTAAGCCTTTCTTCCTGTTCTCAAGCTGCCCCATTCCTCTTTCCTTTAGTTATTAATGGCTATACTTTCCATTTGAATGAAAAAGTAGAGATCATTAGCCATGAAATTTCTAAACATTTTCCCTCTATCTCCAAATATATATTTTCCTTTTTCACTTGTGTTTTTCTTCTTTATCCTTCCTAAATAATATTGTTTCTATTACTTTTCCAAGATTAATCCCTTTACTTGAGCTCATGATAATATTTTTGTCAGCAGCTAGAGCTCCATATTTAATAGTCTTTCTCTCAGCTTAAGTTTCTTGAATTCAAAGAAATTTTCCTTCGAACCTAATTGTCCTTCAAGCAGCTTTAGTTTTCCCTTGCCCTGTAACCTATCAACCTTCTGAACAGATGCCTGCACTTGCGGATATCTCCACTTTCAATCATCAACTCACTGAGCTTCTAATTCTGTTATTTCACTAAGACACTTCACCCAGCTGTCATCCCAAACCTAGTAATTACAGAAGGTAATTGGTTCTTCTAATTTCTCCCCATCCTCTGGATGATTGTTTCTACTCTCTGACCTTGTCCTTTAAACTGTTGTCTGGTTTCCTCTAGAGCTCTATCCTTATGTAAAAGCCAAAATGATTACCCACTACTAACCATTATGTTATTCACTCTCCATCCTGTATCCCAAATGTCAACATCAGCATTAGTTTATTCCTTCAGGGCCAAAACTTAAGCAGCTTTTTAATTCTTCTTCTCCACCGGCTATGCCCCGTCCCGCTACGCAACACCCCGCCCCCC
>NW_006431912.1:1144614-1147469 GCF_000325575.1 Pteropus alecto
CATCCCACTACCACTCCCCTGACATGGGCTTCCACAATATTTAACTAGTTTGTGAATTTAAACATGTTCCATTTCCCTGTAGTCACTTTACTATGTAATTGTTCAACAACAGAATAATCAAAATGCAACAAAAAATAATTTGATTATACAGATCTCATTTATATGCCTTTGTAGCTCTCAAGTCCCATAGACTATATTCAAATCTTCTTTCTCTCCCGCCACACTTCCTTACTCACACCAAGCAGACTGTCATTCCTTAACTGACATGATTTTACTTGCCTCTCATTAGGCAGATGCTGCTCCTCTGGGTGCTACTGCACTTTATCATAATGGCCGAAAATGCAAGCCCTCTCTCATCTACAGATTGGGAGCTTTGAACATGCCATAGTTGTTTAATAAGTATTTTGATTATGTGTGAATAAATAAATGAATGTTTTAAACTTCAAACCTGAGAAAGTAGATAAAAAATAACATAGAAATAGGGGCATTGGAAAAGGGAAGTTCGTTAGGGATGAAGAGTGGGCTCTATTAATACAATGAATTAATGATGAATATGCACTAATTAATGAGTATGAGGTAACAATTGAACAAAAAAAGTAAATTTCGAGGAGGTGATTAAGTGCTATAGATCTGAAGCTCACTTATGTAATGATGAATATGTACTAATTAATGATTGTGAGGTACAGCTGAATAAGAAAGTGCAAATTTATAGAAAGCATTTAAATGCTACAGATCTAGAGCTCAACTGAGGTTGCAGGGCCAGAGATACTGAGTGGTAAGTTATCTGATTAAAGATAACAGGTGAACCCCTACACAAAAGAGTTTTCAACAGAAGAGACCCGAGGGTCAAGGGCTATACTTTAGGGAAACATGTTAAGGCGTGAAAAGAGGAGCAGGTGAAGGAGAGGTCTGTGAGTGGGAGAAAAGTGAGAACACAATGATGATGAAAACGAGTTGTTGAGAACCGCCTTGTATTTCCTCTAATAACTGGCAACATGCCTTTTACTTTATGGAAGTGGAATCTATTCATTTCAAGTCTTGAATTAACGGATTTTCAGAGGTCAATATAAATAGAAGATAGATTTCATAATATTAAGGCAACACAACATGGTAAGGAAATATAGAGAACAAATGTGAATCTTTGGGTAGGGGTGGCAGAACGTGGAGAGATATAACTTACTGAATAAGTTTCATTACCAAAAAAGCTGAGGGGAAGTGCATATTTTTTTTGAAAGATGGTGTAGACCTGTGCATAATTAAAGGTAGATAGTGAGATATTTTTCAACTGTAGTACACAAGGACATAAGTTAGGGATTATATTCTGTCTTTTCTACTAGTCATTTGATCTGAGACCTTTTATTTTATAGACTATTAGTTATTTGAAATCAAAAACACTGTCACATAGTATTCTTATATCTCCTGCAGTGCTTCAAATAGGGACAGCTACACAATATGAGTTTAATAATTTAGTGTTTGAATCAAAGTGATTTCAATTTAGTCACTCCCTAGTCACTCCTAAGGAGATTAGAACATAAATTGTATTATCGTTTTATAACTATTAATAAAATGGCAACCAAAAACTGTAGGTTGTAAAAACGAGAAGAGCACAATTTCATTTTTAGAACACCCTTTAGACCTTTTGGGATACCATGGTGATTTGTTAGGAAATGAAGAATAACACTAGACCCTCAGGAGCCCTATATAAGCTAATTCCTGTAAGATTAACTGCAGCCTGTCATGAATTCTTGACATGGTGTCATGAGAAGATAGTGAGTGTTACTGGACAAATGTCTAAATGCAGAGGAGGGAGGGGAAGACCAACACTATATACAGAGGCAATAGTTACCACAAATGACAGCATAGGTACTGAGAGTAAGGTTCTATTTTGAAGCCTCCACAACTTAGAAGGCTAATGAACTCTATAGTAAACACAAGAATGAATTGTGCCGAGAAATGAGTTAATGATAGTATATGATCTGAGAACCTCCTTATCAGATGTACCATCTTATAAATGATATTCAATTCTGTCTAATGTTTTCTGTGCCTGCCTCCAGCAATTCATATTCCAAAAATGGCTTAATTTAGGCAAACCCCTGCAAAGACCTCTCAAATGATCCAGCAAACCAATGCTAATATCTATATGGTACATCAATTGAGATATATTCAAAACTCTATGCACTCTAATATCACAGGGATTTTCAAGCCGAGTTTAAAACTTTTTGAAATATTATATTCATGTGGCTGTGTAGCTAAAACTCGGGTCCTACCAGAATATAAGTTGATGTTTTAATTATAAATGTTTCCATTAAAAATTTAATTCTCACTTTTCCCATACAATGTATCTATGGAAAATAATTGTTTCTTATCAAGAGTGAGTGTACTCAAGTTAAATCTACCATTTATCTTCAACTTGTATAATTTTACTTACCATTCTTTTTAAGTTCTAGACTGATGTAGATAAAAAATATTGCTGGTTTTATTACATCATCAACTCTAGAGATAAACTAACTTGATTTTTTATAGAAGCTTCCTCTTCTCTTTGCTCACCCTTATACTTACATATCACTGGCAATGGAGGAGTTCCGGGACATAGACTTTGGAGAGAGGTCATAATCGCTGTCAGATCGATAAAGGAAGGACTCCCGACGTTGACTGTGGACGAAGTTTGCTTGGAGAATTAGCCCAGATCCTGGGCTGGTCATGGGATCCAAGGGACTCCGTCCCGCAGATGTGCCATTGTCCACATCAAAACTGTGAATGAAAGAGAAGGAATGACATTGCTGTGAACACTTGCGTGTTGACATTTTAGCAAAGGGATATTTCAGTTTAGGAACTGATGGTGGGAAAATTTACAG
>NW_006431912.1:1147583-1186327 GCF_000325575.1 Pteropus alecto
AAAGCAAAAACACATTGACTTCATACTCTTGTCTTCAGAAGCTCTGGTGTACTTTTGATAACCAACCAGATACAAGACATAAGTCTCTCTAAACTCAACTTTAGTTAAATAGAAACCATTCTGGAAAGAACAGTTTTCCTAAGTACAGAATTCCTTTTAGGAAAAGAACAAATACATAGTAATTCACTAAATATGTGGATTCAATTCAACAGATGCTCATTATATGCCTAACATCATTGCTTCCCCAAACCTGGGCTTCTTTTTCTCTCACCTACACTTATCCAATCACAAATGTCTGTTGTATCCACTTCCCTCCATCCCCACTGCCAATATATTAACTAGGATTCTATCAACTGTACCTGCATTATTACAACAACCTTAAAATTAGTCTTTTAAATCCATTTTCCACCTTGTGCCAAGAGTAATTTTTCCTAAAATTAATAAATAAATAAATCTATGTCATTTGTCAGTTTAAACCATTCAGTAGCTCACTATTGCCCTCAGCATAAAGTCCAAATTTCTGACAGTCTTAATAATCCATCTCAATTATAATTGACTATTTTCCCAGCCTCAATATGCAACCCTCTTCCATCAGGCACTTCATGCTCCACTCATATTAAACCAGCATTTCCTTCTCTCAATCTATCACTATCTAACCTTCTGTTCTCCTAATTACTCAATCCTACTGTTCCCTGTCTAATTGTTATTCATCCTTGAGGACATAGCATTCACTTGAAAGGCAGCCCTGATCCCCCAGAGCTTTATGAGATGCCTTTTTCTGTGCTCCCAAGACACTTTCCCACTCTATATTGGTAGCATTTACGGTAAATTGAAACTTCTTACGACTTAGTCTCCATTCCTAGACTGTGAGCTCTCTGAGGATGGGGACTCATTAGCGCTTCAGATACCTTTACTAGTGGTTTTCTGAATGCATGCATGAATGAAAGGCATTGTGCTCAGCAATACAGATTTTAGAGTTGAGGGAATAAAGAACCACACATGTACAGTTTTTAACATCACAGTCCTTATAATCTATATAAACCTTCCACAAAGAGCTTTTCTAATCAAACATCAACCAGCATTAAAATAAAGTCAACTCACATGTGTTCTTACGAGAGAAGGGTGACAACTCAGGAATGTGGTTAAAAATTGTTGAACAAATACATAAATTAATTCAAATTCAGTTTTTATTAATATTTTACCCATTAGAGTCTTTACCCAAACTATTAACCAGTAAATTTCAAAACATTTTTATTTTCTTCACTGGAATTATTAATAAATAGTGTTATAACACAAAGATTGAAAGCCAAAGTGGAAGAATAAGCTAGAGTCTTGATATTTCATGAATCACTTAAGAATCTATGACTAAATAAAACATTGACTTCAAATCAATCCATCTAGTTAAAAAAAAAAAGGAAAAACATATAATATAGCTTGACCAGTCATAAACTTGTCTTCCAATTTAAAATTTTCTTAGAACTGTGTCACTTTATAAATGCATTTATTTGGTCCGTGAAAGACAATAAGAGATTATCTAGTTGAACAGACTCATTTTATAGAAAAGAATACCAGCTCCTAGAAAAGTGACCTGAGCAAAGTTACTGAGCTAACTGGATTTAATTATCTACTGTTCCTGAAATTCTTCCAGCTCTAATGCGTAATTATGTAAACCACAAATGTATGTTGGTAACTGTGACACCCAAACAGGGAATATTTGTTTCACTCAGAGAGGCACTTCATGTATGTGGGACTTTTGGCAATCTTGAGGAAGGCCAAAAGGAGAAAGGGATCTCTAATCATTAAAAAGACATATTAGGGATTTCTGGCAAGCTCTTCTTAGATATGCTTAATTAAATAAGGACTTACTAAGCACTTAATAGGAGCACACTGAGATACAAAAACGAAGGAGATAAGATTACGCCAAGGTGGGATAGTTGAGAAGTCTTTATAGAAGAGTAATACTTTATTTAAAGAGCGTTTTTGAAAGCATTCAGTACACAACTGAAAAGACATTCAAGACCTCTGAATAGAGAGAGGATAAGAGATTTCTGTTCTCAGAGGATAGTTATGGAAGCTCTTCAGCATGAGGATGATTTAATGTGAACACATTAAAAAAAAGTTGATTTCCCATCAATATTCAAATGTTACTGTTTTAAAAAATAAAAAGCAAACTTATATCTCCTATAAACAGAAATATAGGAGATGTGGAAGTGTGATTTTTAGTTTTCCTTAGTTTAATTGAGTAAATATGAATATAGCCAAAAATAACAGTAATTTGTTTTTTATTATTGTTTTTCTAATTAAATTAAGCAGATCTTAAAGAAACTCTACACTTTAAGTTTTAGAACAAACACTAATACCTTAAAACAGTTAACATTTTTGCCATAATATTGCTTATTAAGAACAAATTTATTAATAGGTCATAAAGTGTTTGATGTGGGACATTCTAGGGGCTTTGATATGGCATATTCAAGGGGCTCCATTTTTCTCTGTAGGTTGTAATATAACAAGTTGTCCACTAGATGGAGATCATTTTCATAAATAAGGAAAGTCTATTGTAAATAAACTTGAAGGCCTAAATAATTTCTTAGATTCATGAAAACAACCTCTTAAATATTATCCACAAAAATAAAACCTCAGATTTATAGGAAGTGATTACCAAATATTGATAAAAATATATTCATCTAAAAATATTAGTATTAGCTTTTACAGATTGAGAATGAAGACCTAAAAATGGCCACTGATGTTTTGTAAGAATTTTACTAAATAAAGCCTCTTAAAGCCTTAATCGAATTTACATAACTAATGAAATACCTACTATGTTGGGGTAATGTAATATGAGTATCATTAATGATCTGGAGAATCCATCCAAATTTTGGTAATGAGTTTTCTCAGAATACAGTTTTTGGGGTCAGGATCTGAGGTTATTTGCATGATTGATTTCCATTAAATTAAATTGTCCTATAATAAAAATTCATTATCAAGGAAAACATAATACAAATGTTACAGAATCCCTAGGCGTAAGCATTAGCAAATGCCAGTACTGGTAAATTACTTAATAGGAAAAGAGACTGCATTATGAAAGACTCAGTAAACAAACTTTTACAGTTTCTCCTATGCCCTTAGATGAGCGCCTGAATAAATACAGATATTTAAACATAGCATTTCTCTATAAGGCACTTAAAGCTAGGTAAGGCAACATAACATGAAGCAATAGAGAAAAAGAACAAAACATATGACATATCTGTATTAAATAACATAAATAATAAATTACTAAATTGTGTTACAGAGGAAATTAGAAAATGTGATTTAGACAATGAATGTAAAGGGAGTTTAAGAAGCTGAAGAATGTTCTTCTTTGAAGGGCAGTTAAAAATTGTCTAGACAGAGTAGAGTTGGGGTGGGAGCTATAGACTGAATGTTTGTGTCTCTAAAAATTCATATGTTTAAATGTAATTGTAGATGTGATCTTACGTGGAGTGGGGGACTTTAGGAGGTGATTAGGCCAGGAAAGTGAAGCCCTCATGCATGAGATTAGCACCCTTATGAAGAGGTCCCAGAGAGCTTCCTTGCCTCTTCTACCATGTGAGAAGTGGGCCTTATCAGACACTGAATCTGCTGGCACACTGTCCCCTGCCTCCAGAACTGTGAGAAATAAATCTCTGCCGTTCAAGAGCCACCCAGCCTTGTAGTAATTTGTTATGGCAGCCTGAACAGACAAAGAATGGGGATGGAGGGTATGCGGTGAAAGTACAGCAGCAAAAGCAAACCCAAGAAGGAATAAGTAAGGCATGTGCATAAAACAGAACATTCGGTGTCTGACTCAATTTAAGGGCTCATATTAAAAAACGGTGAGGAGCTATAACAATGGCAATTTCATGTGGTTCGACCTAATAGGTAGGGCTAGGCGTGTTTATGGAAAGTTTGGTAAGGAGTATTAGCACAATCTTATTATAAAGAAATATGTGGAAAGACACACAACAGCTTTTAACACTGATCTTTCAGGGGAGTGAGATGGGGAAGACTATTAACTCTTCAGTTGCATACTTTCAAATTGTTCAATTTGCTAAAATAAATACATTGTTTTTGAAATGAAAAAGGAATCAACAAAATATAAAAATAAATAAACCAAAGTGCCGTCCCCTCTCCCACCAAAAGGTTTATTCATCAACTCCTTCTAATATTAGAATTAAAGGGCTCCCCTTGGGAATAGTTCTGTCTGGGACAAATCGAAGCAGTACATCTCCACTCAGTTCTGTCTGGGACAAATCGAAGCAGTACATCTCCACTCAGTTAATTTAGGCTGAAAACATGTGTCTTCAAATAAGCTACTTATTTTTGAAGCATAACTTTATAAACAGTCCATGTCATGGCATTATTAATAAAACAAGAAGATGATCGGGTAATCCTAACCTTACATGCTGGTACAAAAGAGATCAGTTGTGAATTTCCCAAACACATTCTCTGGCCAATATTTTGATATAATGAATACTCTTTTGACTTATTGTCAGTTAGATAGAGCCAAATTAGCCAAAGCTTGGTAACTAAAGAATTGGGCGTGGGAGAATATTGTCTGAGTATAATTAGGATGGTGATAATAATCATCATAATGATGATAATGATAAAACTTTTGGAGTACTTTCCATGTGCTAGGCATTGTGCTCTGTGCATTATAAATGTTATCACATTGCATTCTCACAATAATCCAGGCACTATTTTTTCCACTTAACCAATGAGAAATCTAAAGAACAGAGAAGCAGCTCTATGTTAAGTAATGTGTCCAAGGCCATAAGTTCTTAAGTGGCTTTTAAACTCAAGCTGATTCTAGAGCCTAAGAGGCTGGCCCCTATGTGTGTCTTTAATGCAGAGACTCCTGTTAACCATTAAACAATATATAAGAACATGTCTTAGCTTCCTCACCTGGATGGAACTTCACATGTTAACTCTCTGAAAGTAACATTCTGATCAACTTATAGATCCTGAATGCCAAGGCTATTTCTGGGACTAGGTTTTAATATAATCCCTAGTGGAAGGTGGGGAAAGACCAAAAGTGTTGCTATTAGGATGAAGTTAGAAAATGTATGTTAAATTGCAAATCTTGGTTCTACCACTCTCTAATTGCATGCTCTGGGGCAAGTTTACTTTACCTTTCTAAGCCTCCGCTTTCTGATACCTAGCTCTAAGGCCACCATAAGAATTAGAAGAGATCATGTTTAGAAAGCACTTAGCACAATGCATAGCAGCTACTACATTCTCAATATTTAGCAGCTATTGTTATTTCAAGAGTCATCATTTTATCTTTGAGGGGAACTTTCCATACAGGTCATTCTCTGTTCCTGAGCTCACGTCTCTGGGAAGAAACTAAAGGCAGAGAAGAGAGAGAAAGGGAAACAAGGGCTGGTCAGCCAAGTTACCTGCATCAGCTCTGGCAATCAATAAGGTGACAGATGCTGGAGCCAGATTGTTCTTACTACTTTAGCTGGTTTATGTCTCCACCCCACTCCATAATTCCAGTGAGATAACATCGGGGAAAGGGTGGAGACTGTTGATTTTTCTCTAGATATTCCTCACTGAGTAGGAAGAACAATTTCCTGCCAGGAACCGTGGAAGACACAGAGGTCTCAGCGACGGGGTGGGGCTCCAGTGAATGCAATGAGCAGAACCAGTCCTTCAGACCTCAGTCTCCAGCCACTGGCTGTACCTTGGGGACCCCGAGTCACAATTACATTGCTGTTTATTTTCCTGTGCTCTACTGTCCCATGGATATTGTAACTTATGCCGCTGGCTATATAATGGAATGCATTTTGGTGCTTTGCCACTCAAGGAGGGAGGAATGGTTCACCCTTGAGCTTAATGAGAATGTAACCGAAGTTGGATAATTACTTAAAAATATTTTTTCTCTTTATAATAAAGAGTTTATGCATTGATACCCATATCACAAATATGTAAAACTTGTTTCTAATTTATGCCAGCTATACTTCCCATTCAAGATGTCCCTGCTGGTCAAATAGCTTCTCTGGAGTAAAGAAAACACTACTTTTCAAAATTCCCCATTTTAATATTTACTTTGCTCAGATTATCTATAGAGATGAGACTGCAGAAAACAGTATTTTACAGTGATGTACACAAATGGTGATCTTTCTCAACAATTAAAAAAAAAAAAATGCCTCTCGAATTTAAGTAGGATACCCTGAGAGGACATGATATTTAGACACTTTAGTGAGTTATAGTTATTTGAAGTATGCATGTTAGCTTACATAATATGTATATTTGCACAGAGGACTAATATTTAAGAACAAGAATATTTTACCCTTATTTCCACAGGTGATTTTTATAAACAAAAGCCTGAAACAAAGGTGAAAAGTGTACGCTTATTTATGAGTAAAAATATCAGGTAATCTCTGGAAACACATTTTCTGACTTGTCAGTGATACTCCCAAGTAGCACTGGACAAGGAAGAGATTTAAGATGAAAATGATAGTTTGAGTTTGATATCTGGATGGAAACCAGAAGGGACACACTGAACTTTCTTAGTAAATCTTTACCAAATGAGGTGGCAATAGGCCAATTTTTCTGAAAAATATTTATTAGATTTAAAATTTAAAAAGCCCAAACCGAGAATTGTTTTATTTGAGGTTTATAAGTTACTTTTTAATGATTACGATTAAATAATTATATGATTATGATTTATTAATGATTAAAAGAAACTTCTCTTAACTGAAACTCTGCTTAAAAAGGAATCTTAAATGGGTCCTAGTGTGGGCCGTGGTATTAGCAGTTAGAGGCAAAGCCTGCAGCAGCAGAGTGAGGTCCATATTTACAGCAATTCTCTAGAAATAATGAACAGTCTGAGTCATAAAAATACATATTTAACCTGAATATATGTTGACAGTGGAAAAAGCATCTATTTTCATAGTTGCTGGTAGCCCTTAATTTATCTGAAAATTTCATTCAGGCTTCACTGTGATTAAGAATAAAATAAACAAGCATGTATTCGTTTTCCTTACATCATGTTTTCATTTGTGGATCTCAAAGTAAGGGTATAAATGGTAAGAGAATAAACACATGTCTCCTAGCTGGACTGGACACAAGTGTCAGATGCAGCCCCCAAAGATTTACTTGGTTTTATTTTTATTTTTTGCATGAAACAGGTTACTACCAACCATCTGCTCTCTGAGACCACTTCTAAGCTGCTGAATTTCAAAAATGCAGTTTTTCTCAAAACATGGTTTCATCAAGCTAAAACTCAAAAGGGGAACACCTTTGTTAAATATACCCCCATCTGGGGGTATTTCTGTATATTTTTTCTGTGATACAGAAGCAACTAAAAATACTTTGATAAAGCCACAATGGAACACTGATTTTTAAATGCTATGCCCTTACTTCTCCCCACTCGTGCGTTCATTAATAATATAGCAGAGTGATCCTGCTTAAACGTAAATCAGATCCCCGTGAGTTCCTTCCCACCATCCTCCAATGGCTTCCTATTTTATACTGTTGGGGCCCAGAGCAGGCCATCCCCAAAATATTTCAAAATGGCATATACATTACCTTGAATTAAAGTTACTCGCAAGCAGACAGTGCAAGAAGGGCACCTTGACCCTCCCTTGTCTCCGTGAATGCAGGAAATAATTTTCCCCTGTGAACAGTACCCTCTTTGCTTGAGGGGGACTAAGAGAGACACCCTTATTGCTAAAGTTAAGGAATCCAGGGCCAAAAAAGCTTATATAAACAAAATGTGTTACTCCCTTACTAATTTACAATCCAAACTCTAACTTCGTTTAGATTCCTCACTAATGAGCACCCAAGCCTGAGTGTCTTTGTCCTCTCAATTCTTCACGAATTAAATTTTTCTTTGTCTAGAAAGTATAAAAAGATGGCTGGTTCATCATTTCTTGGAGCACCATTAATGATCTTGCATGTGCACATATTAATTGATTTTTCTCCTGTGAACCTGACTTTATGTCAATTTTATTATTAGTCCAGTCATAAGAATTGAAGAAGGGTAATGAATGGGGGTGGATTTCTCTCTCCCAGACAATACTATATCCTCACAGCAGCTGAGGCCCTCCAGGAGTGATGTGAGCCCAAGGCCTCTTCAATCTTTTTCTGTACCTGCTCCGTCTTGCTTACTCTGTCTCAGCCTTAGCTTCCTGGCTGTCCTTTGAATACATGTGTATGCTCCATCTGCAGGGGGATTGCACTTGGCACTTCCCTATGCCTGGAATATGTTTTAGCTGGATATCAGTTCGTTATCTTCATGGCGAGACAGTCACCCTAATCTCCTAGACTATTCTACCCTCCCAGTGAGAGGAACCATTGTGCGCTATGATGGGGATGTAAATTGGTGCAGCCACTACGAAAAACAGTATGGAGGTTCCTCAAGATATTAAAAATAGAGCTACTATATATGCTCCAGCAATATCAGTTCTGGGTTTATATCTAAAAGAAATGAAATCGCTATCTTGAAGAGATATCTGCACATCCATATTCACTGCAGCATTATTTATAATAGTCAAGACATGGAAACAACCTAAGTGTCCATGGACCGATGAATGGGTAATGGATACACATATATACACACACACACACAATGGAATATTATTCAGCTATAAAAAAGAAAAAAAATGGCATTTGAGATAACATGGATAAAAATCAAGGGCATTATGTTGTGACATAAGTCAGAAAGAGACAGATGAATACTGTATGATCTTGCTGATATGTGGAATCTGAAAAAAAAACAAACTCATAGATACAAAGAACAAATTGGTAGTTGCCAGGGGGTGGAGTGGGACACAGGGGAAATGGATGAAGGTGGTTAAAGGGTACAAATTTCCAGTTATAAGATGAAAAAGTTCAGAGATGTAATTAATGTACAGCATGGTGACTATAGATAATAATACTGTATTGTATATTTTAAAGGAGCTAAAAGAATAAATCTAAAAAATTCTTACAACAAATAAAGAGTTGTCAATATGTGAAGTGGTGGATGTGTTAACTAACCTTATTATGGTAATAATTTTGCAATTTATAAATGTATGCCTCACTGTATGCCTCAAACTTATACAATGTTTTATGTCAATTATATCTCAATAAAGCTGAACAAAAGTTGCCATAAAAAATTCCCATTCTAATTGCCTAGCCTTCTACAGCCTCCTTTCCATTTTATTTTTCTCCCCAGCATTCATCAGCCTCTGCCAAACTTCATTATTATTTATCTTACTCTTCTCATTAGAATATAAGCTGTACAAGAGCAGAGATTTTTATCTACTTTGTTCATTGACATATCTCTAGCACATAGAATAGTGTCTGGCACAGTAGTTGCTCAATAAATATTTGTATTATGAATGCATTAGTGTCTTTAGATGCAGCACTACTTATTTATCCTGATTATTATTTACTATGTTGGCTCCTGTGTGGCTCTACCTCAAATAAATGTTATTATTTTTTTATTTTGGCTAGGAATTACTTTTTTAAAGAATCCTATCAACTAATGAGGTTGATTAGTTGATTTGAAGAAATCTGGAAAGGCACTTCGAAGGCATGCATTAAAAGGCATTTGAGTGGGAGTTATTTTGAATACACTCCTGTCTGACCACCAATCAGTGGTAAGATCCAGGTTTGTGGCACATGAAAGTTATGCAATTTTGAGAGTCTGCTTTAAGAAAAATAATGCAAAAAATATCTTACTTTTGTGAATTTTACAAAACCTGTAACTGTATGCAGCTGCTAGTATCCCTCCCTTCCAGCACTTGGAAAGGGCCTAAGCCACTGAGGGGACCTGAGCTTGATCTTCATTAGTTTCAAAGTAGATCTGTCATTTGAGACAATGACAGAACAGGAAAGGACAGGAAAAACAATGTAATGGCTGAAATGGAAATGTAGTACCATATTTTCCTTAAAAGGTAAATTATTTCAGAGGTTAATCTTTCTTCATTCTTTTCCTCTTTATTTTTCAAAAGCCCTAATTTCCAAAGCTTACTTATATTTTTAAGACGTTTTTCCCATTTAGACATATTTATTCTTCCAGATCAGTGATTATCAACTTGTCCTGGGGGAGTGGGCAATGATTCCACTAGGCAGGATATTAAAATCACCTTGAAGGTCTGAAGAGAGATGTGCTTTAAACCATACATGTATCCACAGAGATTATAATTTTCTTTTTGAGGGATAGGTTTTAAAAATGTGGTTCTCAGTTTCATCCCTGCCTATTTATGTATTTAGACTTATTAAGAATTCATTTTCAAATGGCTTAATTAAATGAATAACATTATTAAATTGTGAATCCTTTGTAAAAATACTTACCATTTAAAATATATATTAAGTAGATTATTCTAGGCAAGATTTTAACAAAAAATAAAAACTGTAGTAGCTCTACTATAATTGCCTTTAAAAAAATAACTTAAATTTGATTCTTTTACACTAATGGATATGAAAACTCATATACCACATTTTTCTCTGGGTCTGAACTCTCCCTCAAACAGGTCAGCACTCCTACTATTAAATCTGTTTTGAAAAAATGATATTACTCAGTTTCCAACCTACATGATCCAAGCAGATGGGTTTTTCCACTTTAATGAGGATAGAAGGGAACAGAGAAGGACTTCATAGAGCTATGTGGCCTGAATTAGATTCCATTTCTTCAGTCCTACCAGGGCAAAACAATGGTAAGACTATTATCCTGCGACTGTCATAAATTATCATTTTCTTCTGCAATTCTTTAAATATATATCATGGAGAATAAAAATAAAGATGTAAACACACGAACAAGCACGCGTCTCATTGTGTTATTGGCACATTGAGATTAGCTTGCCCTTGTGATTTCTTATAGTGAGTGAATTATACATGCTTACAAAACAAATCATCTTTCTGAGGTTTTAAGACATTGGAATGGGCTGTCGAAGAGGTTGTTGGATCCACTTCAACAGTGATTTTGAAGACTAAAGATATTTTTCATGTTTCCTGGAAATGAGTTTCTATATAATCCTGACTAAAGACAAAATGATCTTGGAAAATCATAGAATTCCATAATCGAGGCCATAAATGTGGCAAATTCTGTTTGCTGTCTGCTGAATGAGATTTTCTGCTTGTTTCTGGGCATATAAGGAGTTTTCTTTTCTATGCTCCCCTTGCATTTAGATTTTGCTACGTAACTGGATGTGAGCAAACATATTTCACACCACTCTCAGGAATGGCTCATAAGTCCTCCCACATGCTCATCTCTGTCCTCCTTCTTCCTTTGCTAGCTGGGTATCAAAGGTGCTGAAGTCAAGAAGGATACTAGAAAGACAAGATGGAGGATCGGGGTCTCTGCATGAGAGCAAGAAGAAAAGCTACTTTGTCCTCCTAAAATCTACCTTACAGTTACTTGAACAATGAACTTATTTTTTTAAGACCTTTAGTTTTAGAAATTTATTTGTTAGTATAATAACATCTAATACACTACATTACACCAAACTAAACTGGCAGTACTGATAGTATATTAAATTGTCAAACATATCACATTTAATCTATCTTTGGACTTAAAAAAAAAAAGTGCCCCACACAGGCCAAGTGAAACAAACCCATTATCTCTTTACTTCTACCATTTTCACAGCTGATTTAGCTTTCACTAAGCCACCCCCTACTATCTTCCATGGTTACACATATTTTCATTAAAACATTTCTTATCATCCAAGTGCTTAAAACATGTTAGGAAATACGTTTATAATCATCACGCATAGTTGTGATTGTTATGTAAAAAACGAAAGCCAGTCTAGTTCTGCTCTGCCTTGATGACAATCAGAAAAGCTGGAGAGAATCAGCTGAAGCATGAAGCTAATGCATGAATTTGTCCCTGGATCACAGAAGAGATACAGGACTAGGAGTCACCTCAGGATTTGGATCCATGCTCCGCTTGAGTCAATGAGGTCTCAGAAGTACCAGATCAAACCAGGCTTGCCTTATTTAGAAAGAGATTCCAGACCACACTGACCTTCTGAATGTGCACATCTGAATGTGGCCAGAGTCTATGGAAAAATCTAGAAATAGCTCATGGCTTACCCAAATTTAGAAGAGAACCATTCTTCACTCTTTTCTAGCTTATTTGTAGTGGAATCAGAGCTGAGCTGGTTCTTCAGATTGCGAATGCTATAGATTGAATCAGATGCTGAAGGCCCTTCCTGTTCTGAACTCATAGACTGAATTCAAATGAACTTCTAGACCCAGATGTTTCTCTAGAGGAAGAAAAAGGAAATTACCTGGGCATTATCTTTGGCTATATGGCTTCTGAAATAATGGAGTGGTGTCCACTTTCTGCTTCCCTTCACTGAGTTCCAGTGAATTTCTGGTATGAGAATCTTTTTGTTGTCACCTTAGCGATCAAACTCAAATGATCGATACATCCTGAAGGTGATGCAGTAGGTCACAGAATTGAGTCTATCCATTCAGCAAATATATCCATCAATCACCTGCTGTTGCCAGACCCCACTGAGATGGAATGGAGCTCACTGAGAAGACTCAGGACTGTAGTGATTGCCTTGAGTTTCTGCTTTTAAATTAAAATAGGACTTTTCTTTCCCCCTCAGGACAACTAAGTTCATAGTGAGACTGTTTATAAATCCTATTGACTAGCCAAATCCATAGCTAAGAAAAATGTACGACAGTTTTCTAAACACATTTGACCTCTTTTCCAGTCACCTCGAGTTGCAAAGCAATGTCACTGCTGACCTCCTTTGCTTGACATTAACTGTGTTTTCAAACTTTAGCCATTAAAATTCCTTTCATTTTTATGCAATGATATATCTCAAATATTTGGATATAATCATCCATTTGTGCCATCTCAACATGTGTATTTTGTCTTTTTTTTTTTCTTTTTTTATAGAATTTATTCTGTATAATCTTGGCTCCCACTTTTTGGATTATTTCCCATTTATACTCCTTTTAAAAAATGACTTATGCTTTTTTAATGAGGAGTCCAAATGGTACACAGAGCTCTAAGTACAGTGTAAACAAGGCCATCTGTAGTGGGACAGTCTTTCAATCTAGCAAAAACTTCTCTAAATGGCTATAGATGGTCATGCCAGAATCCTCAGATATAGTATTTCCTAATAGGAACCATAATTATTTGGATTTTTGGCCTCTAAACTATTTAGTACTACATTGTATCACCATGATGTAAATATGTAAATAGGATCTTAAACTGCCTATATAAAATGTGTACCACTGGTAGATAATTTAATTTGAAACATAATTGCTTTTATAGAAAATACAAATTAAAAATAAACTCTTCTTTTTCATACATTAAACTACTACAAGAGTCTAAAAAATAATAGATGCCGATTTTTAAACTTAGGTTGGAAGAAAAAAACCTTGACATGACTATAAACTTTGTTAACCTTTAAAATTTAATTTTGATCAAATTTTGAAAAGGCCTAGAGATGGCTATACTTCATGAAATCCAAAATCAGAGTTTTTATAAGCATTTATTTTGCCTTTTCCCTATCTTTAGAACTTTAAAGCAATCTTAAAACATGACTTTTTACCCTTCTCTTTTGCTGTAAAATTTAGAACCAGAAGTTAAATCTGACAAGAGGAAAACAAAAAATCCAAACCACAACTATGCTTATTCTGCTTTTGGCTTCTTTGTACACAGCTATTCATTAAAACAGTAATGTAATTATGAGTTTGAAAACCATGTTTGCCACTAATCCCACTAATGTTCTTGGCCATTCAGGCCACCAGGGAGACATGGGTTCTTTAGGCATTGACCATGTCCATGAGCACCATCTGGGCCTCTAATGATAAGTTGGACTATGATGACCTGTTCTCAGGAAACAACAACAAAAAATTCCTCCCAAAGCTGTTCCTTCCTGTGCCTCTTATATAGTCCTACGTCGTTTCTAAAGCCCTTTCATAGCCATTGTTCCATGGCATTCACACAGTGACCCTAGGCAAATAGGCTGTGGTGGTGGGGTGGATTCTTATCCTCATTTGCCAGGGAGGAAACTGAGGCCCAGGAAAGAGGGCAATGGTTTGCCTAGAGTCTCAATAATGTAAGAGGCCAGATTATGACTCAACCCAAAATTCCCTCATCTTTGAACTAAAGATTTAACTGGAGAATTGAATAACTGGATTAGTTTTAATTTCATAAAGCTTGAAACAAAGACACATTTTTAATTTTAATATCCCCTATTAGAACTCAGTTAGAGATATTATCTAGCTGCCTTGAACACAATATTCAAAACCTGTGTTTAGAACAGGACATTCTGCTAAAATGAATTAGATGTGTTTACTTGTCTCTAAATAATAATATAACACAAACTTGAAAGGGATTATAGTAAGGGTTTTCCACTTCGGTAACTTTTTAACCATCCTAAGGACATTGCAATGCCTTCGGTGTTTGGTAGATGTTTAACGATACTTGGGGAGAGATATAGCAAACAACCTCATGGTTAAAGTTATTTAAGTACATTACAGGCCATCGCTTCAAGATAAAGGGGTTCCTATTTCATACTCTAAGGTGTATTTGAGAAAAAAGAAAAATATTTCTTTGTAACTGAAAGATAAGAATCTACCCTGAGCTGCAGTACTGAGTTGGGAATTGGGAGCCCTAAGTTTGCATTCAACTCTGCTAATAACTACTTGTGACTTTGGCAAACCTCTTACCAGTCATTCTCAATTACTGGTCTGCATGCCACTTTGAAAAGCCTTTTAAAATTACAGATTCTTAGGTCTCCTTTTGGATCCTTGAGTCAGTAGATCCTGGGTGGGACCCGGGAATCTGTATTTTTATAAAGCTCTTCAGGCGACTCCATGTGTTTTCAGGTTGGAAACATTATTTGCCAATCTCTAAGGCTCCTTCCAGGTTTAACATTCCTGATTCCAACTGCACAGCACCAAACTCAGCTCATATTCCTGTATCCCATACTCGCTCAAAAGGCAGGGCATTCAAGAGCCAAAGCTGTTCTCGTTGGAATTATATACCACCTCCTAGATCGTGTCCCTGCCCATATGTCCTGCTGTGCCACACCATCCTCTACGCTGCTGTCAGGATTTTGTGTGTAGTTGAATGGAAAGAAGAAGCAAAAGAAGGGAAGAGCACAACAAAAGCAAGGAGGCGGGTGAAGAACTGGAAAGAAGACAGCCTGTAGCTGTGGGAAAATGTGATTTGTGTTACTTTCTTGTTTATAAAAGTAGGTTGAAGTTCTATGTCATGGCATTTAAAATCTGGCCCCAACTGCCTCCAAATCTCATCTCCGGCCCCTTCAAAGATACCTTTGCTGTTCTCACTATTCAGAGTACATTTTACAGATGAAGTTTCATTCAAGCCTCACCTGTTTCTGCTCTTGAAATCTTTCTTATTCTTCAAAGGTTTAGGTGTACTGACCAATGTCTAATATGATTTCAAGTCTACCTCCTGCATTTCTAAATATCTTATTCATGTCCTCAACAAGGCATTATTTCGAGGTACTGCAAATGGCTTTAGAAACATTGCTCCCCTTATCAACTGCCACACCCCAGCAATGGCAACCTTTTTTTTTTTTTCCCTTTCAGTTCTTTCTGTTTGGTGGTGGGGCTAGGGAATAAAAAAGGTAGATTTTGTCATTTCATTTGAAAGCATCAAAGGTCGCAACCTGAGATGCTCAACAGAAGTCAAATGATTTCTTTTTCTATTTCATTCATGGATACATGGAAATTGATATTTCTTTGTGTTTAAAAACAAAATGCACACTCCTATATATTTTTTTCTGTAGGTAGGTATGTGAGTTCTCACCTATTGTCCAAATGCTTATCTAATTTACTATTATATATTAATCCAAATGGAAATGACAAGTTTGCAGTGTTACTTTTGGTTCCTATTATACAAGAGTTATTAATATATTTTGTTGAAAAGTAAGAAGGGCAAATATTTGTGCTCAGCACACCACTTATTAGTTAAGTGACTCCATAATACAATAAATTGCCAGTACCTACACAGCGCTGATTATATGTCAGGTGCTATTCTAAATACTGTTTTCCTCATTACATGAAAGAGGAAACTGAGGCATAGAAAGATTGTATAATTTAGCCAAGTTCAAATGGCTAATAAAGGTGAGACTAAGATTTTGAACCCAGATAGCCTGGACTGTGTGTTCTTAATTACAACAATATGGTAGTTCTTAATATTTTTCCCTGAAAATGAGAGAAGGTAAAATTCTTAGGAATGAAGCTACCCTTCATAGGTAGGTATATGCACAGAACTGAGATGCAATTAATAATAGAATGATTGCCTCTCACTAAAGAAGCCAGAATATAATGAGTACTTACTTGCTCTGTGCATACATTGGAGAAAGTACATAATAAATTTGATACTATTGAGTTCACACACAAACACACACACATCTTTATGAGGGCAGTACTAGTTCTTTATGCAATAGATGAAGAAACAGAAGCTCAGTCTAAACAAGTTGTCCAACATTGTCCAATTAGCGGGTGGCAGATTAAAGATGTAAATATGGGCATTTCTGTCACCAAAGACCATTATATTCTTACAACACCATGATGCATCTTCTCACCAGTCATTCACTTAATCATTTAGCATGCCTTTATTGAGCACCTGCCATCTGCATCTGCTAATGCCTTATAAGCAGTGTAGGAAAAGCATGAGATTTGAATGGAGAAAATCTAGGTTCAAATCTCAGCTCTATCACTTACCACCAAGTCATTAAATTTCTCTGAGTTGCAGGTTCATTCTCTATAAAAGAGGGTGATAATAATATGTATTTCACAGAAATGTTATAAAGAGTAAATAAAATGGATGCAAAAGCACTTAGTAAATGGCAAAGCACATGTAAATGTTATTTTTATTATAATGATTAAAGTCAATGGTATGTAGTCTCCCAAGCTCAAATAGCTGGTGAGTGGCAGTTGATTAGGAGAGCAATGTTTCTGAAGCCATTTGCAGTACCCCCAAAATAATGCATTGTTGAAGAAATGAATAAGGTATTTAGAAACTTTCCTCTGAATGAGTTATCCCTATTGAATATTACATTAAAGGCTGTTTCATCTGAGAAATCTCACATACATTTCAAAATAGTTAAAAATGATAAAAACAAAACGTATATATGCTACCTGGAATGCCAAAATATATCAAGCAAAATGTAATAATATCTCTCATTCTTTAGTGTTGCATATAATATGAGATAAAAACAAAGGTATTTTTGATTATAAGGTAGTAAGTAATTGAGATCAACATCTTTGGGAATAACTAGAAGCTTGAGCTATTTATTACACAGAGGTAATGTTTCGTGGCTTCCATTGATGTTAAGATTACCTCAGAAAAGTTATCTTTGGAATAGTAGAGATTAAATTCCTTCTGAAAGGCCAAATATTCCTGTTATCAAAATAGATATTGCTTAAACATGGCATACATGGGAGAGGAATCACAAAAGAAGGATTTTCCCCATCTCCTTGCTGGAATACTGTTTGGTAAAGTATTTGGCAAATTATTTTTGAAGCTCAGCCTTTAAAACTTCCATATGGAGTCAACATGTCAGTGCTATAACTGCTGTGTGTTGAAATACTTATTATTTTTACTGAATGCTTCAAACTTTGGCTGATATCCCTGAGAGAATGTATGATCTTGAACATCTTTCATAGCTTTGGTAACACTGATTACTTTGCTGAAATGTCTCCTCACTGGAGACCTGACTATATATATATCAAGCTCTCCTCAATGCTGTTCTCCACCACTGTATACCTCAACAGAATTAGAGCTGATATTCTAGCAGCACCCAAAGGCAGGACTTCCTCCACGGGTCTCAAGTAAGTGATACCCTGTACATGGGGACCCTACTTCCCCTGTCCTATGGGCCTTTTCCAAGGGTAACACAATAATAACAATAGATAACAGCAATAGAGAATATACTATTCTCAATATTTCATATCCATTGTCTCATTTTATTTTTATTACTACATTGGATAAAGAAAGGTACTCAGATAAGTATCTTGCCTGAAGTTTGTATTTTTATCCATGACACTTCATTGCTTCTGTAGGATCTAGTGGTCCCTTATTAAAATACTTATATAGTTTATCAAGAGTAGGTCTCCAAATGCTATTTAGTTCTTCAAAGTATTGAATCACAGCAGAAACTATACGGGTTTTGGAATCAAATTGGATTTGAACAGGCCCTGTCCCTTGCTAACTCTGTGACCTTAAGCAAAACTACTTAGGCTTTCTGAGCCTGAGATTTCACACTTGTTGAAAGGAATTATAAAGCATTCTCATTTAGAAAACCAAAATGGGTTAATGAATGTTAAAGCACCTAAGACAGTATTTTTAAAGTGGTATACTTTCAGTAAATGCTAATTTCCTTTTTATTATTTCCCTTTAAATACACTGAAATTTCTTATATGTTTATTTGCTATTTTAATAAGGTGGCCTTAATTTGGCTCACTGCATGCATCTTGAGACCAGTAGAAACATTAATGAAATTATCATTTGCAACTCTTCCAGTTACTATAACTAATGGTTAACACGCAAACTCTTCAGTTCAGACAGTCAAACTAGATTTTTGATGAAGGTGTTAGTATATTCGCAGTTTCTTTCAGAATAAAATTGTTGTTACTTTGACTCTAGACTTTTCTTTTATGTGGCTGTGCCTTTGTTAGAGCAAGAGTGGATATGACTTTAGTCCTGGCTTCCCCCCAGAAAAGAAATTTCTCTACTATAAACTAATTTATTATTAAATAGCATACTCCAATCCGTGCCTAGGGTAACATACCAGTTTTAGCAAGGTATGATAAAGCTAAATGGAATGTTTCAAATTTATGACTTTTTTGCCCCTGAGCTCACCTACTTCTTATTTTCCTGCAGCTTTCCTAGTTCTCTGAATATTTGATGAGTAGAATGTTTTATTTTATTTATTTTATTTTCGTGGTATTATTGTTTTGGTTTTGGATTTTTTAAATTTTATTAAATTTACTGAGGTGACACTGGTTAATAAAATTATATAGGTTTCAAGTGTAAAATTCTATAATACATCATCTGTATATTGCATTGTGTGTTCACCACCCGAAATCAAATCTCCTTTAGTCACCATGTATCTGACCCCCTTTACCCTTTTCTATCACCCTCTATCACCCTCTAGTAACCACCATACTGTTGTCTGTGTCTTTTGTTGTTTGTTTGTCTTGTTCATTTGTTGCTTTCAGTTTTATATCCCACATGTGAGAGGAATCATGTTTTTTTTTTATCTGACATTTTTCTTAGCATAATATTCTCAAGATTCATCCATATTGTCACAAATGGCAGTATTTCATCACTTCTTATGGCTGAGTAATATTCCATTGTATATACGTACCACATCTTCTTTGTCCAATCATCTATTGAAGCACACTTTGGTTGTTTCTATGTCTTGCCCATCGTCAATAATACTGCAATGAACTTAGAAATAAACATATTTTTGCAAATAAATGTTTTCAATTTTGGGGGGGTAGATTTATTTTGAAAGTGAATATGAACCTGGTGTTGTGCCCTAAAAAGAGACGTGGTCAAATGGCACTGGGCTGTCAGCAGAAGACCTGGAGATCTTCCTGGTGAATAACCAACTGGTTCAACTGAAAACACAAGAATAGACTCCCTAAAGGTATGAAGTGGATTTTTTTCCCGCTCAGTTCATTCCAATAGAGTCCATCTATATAGCCTACCTGTAGCAGAGGGTTTCAAATTTTGAAGATCAATGATTCCTTTAAGAATTAAATAATCTGGAAGATCTTCAGAAATTTAAGCCTTCAGAAAAAATAATTATAAACACACACACACACACACACACACACACACACACACACACACATTTTTGGATATAATTCTAGAGAGTTCAGTCAATGTGGCCTAGTGGCTAAGACTAATGATTTTTTAGAGTCAGGCAGCCTAGATTAAAACACTTACTATGCTGCTGTATAGTTACAGATCTTCTGCAAGTTATTTAACCTCTTTATATTTCATTTTCCTCATCTTCAAAATAGAAATAAAAACAGTACCTATCTGATAGGGACATTATAAGCATATAAAGTGCTTAGGACATTGTGAGACACTAAGTACTTTATAAATTTTTATTATTATTTTAAGGAGGTTACAGATCTTTAAAGCCTATTTGTGGACTCCAGGTTAAGAATGTCTGCTATGAAATAGGAACAAAGTTCAAACCAATTAAGGATAATCTTCTTACCACAAAAGCGACAAGATCCTATTAAAGTAACTATCAATAAAAGAGCATTAAACATCTAGGTCTGCTACCCTGCCTGACCCTGAGCAAGCCCGACGACAATGGGTCTAACTATGTCTCCTATTCTTCCTAAGGAGCACCAGCCTGTACCAGCCACAGGAACTTGGCAGCAATGGCTGCTTTCTGCATTGAGCAAAACAGCTTCATGGCTGCCTGAACCTTATAAGGCTCTTGTTCTGTTCCTGGCATATTCTTTACAAAGTCCTGGGTATAAGAAAGGGCTGTTATGCTGTTATAAAGTTTTAATGAGAGAATATATAAGTGCCCAGTTTAAAGACTGACATACAAAAACCTCTCAATAAATCCTGTTTCTTTTCTTGGTTCAGGAGGAAGGGTAGGTAACTTGGCCTGACAAAGTTACAGCTCTGGGAGAAATTCCACTGACATTCAGGGGAACGTCTAAGTTATATAGCTTAAGTAAAATTAACTTGAAATAAGTAGGCCTTTGAGAGGGCTTTTCTTTTGGGATTATACAGAGATTTTGCTGGTATAATGATATTTTCTCTTAAGACATTTGACTTGTGCTTTAAGGTAGCCTATTTTAGTCTAAGGAGATTCTTTAGCCAAATTAGTACATTTTGAAATGACTAGAATATTTAGCAACCAGCAATTTCAGATATATTAATCATTAGTAGGAAGTAGTCACAAATTGAACAATGTCTGCAGTTTCTATATCATTGTTTTGTTCAGAAAGATTGTTACAAAAAAAGATTGAGTTAAATTACTTTAATATATTCTTTTCTGTTTTCCCCAGTATCTAACACAGTTCTGACGCCATGTATAGAAACTTAACTATTTATTAAATGATTTTGATATATATAGACTTTGATATCCGCAAAGAAATCTCTCTGTTTAACATAGGTTTTATTGCTAAACAAGGTGAAGGGGAGTTAAGTGTGCAAACACATGCTATGGCTGATACAAGAAGCAGATTATAGCTCTGCAGTGGCCTGGAGCATCCATACATCCTTAATGGAGTCTCTGAGCAGATGAGCAGCAGAATCATTATTTTATTTTCAACAAGATTCACTGACGCTTTTTCAACTGATCTGACCAATCTCTCTGGTTAGCTCCTGTTACTTTTGATCTTAACTTAATTTCAACTCCAGTGGTGTGTATGGGTGGGACAAAAGAAAAATAAGAGGAAAATATCTAAGTAGAATTTAGCCATGTCAGAGGGGACTACGAGACAAATCGTAAACAATAATCAACCAATAATGCCAATCATTTAAAATTGCCAATGCAGGAATAATGACATAGATCTGATGCCAATGACAACTATGATAATAAGAGTTAGCATTTATTGAATACCTACTGTGTGCTAAAAATTGTATTAAATCCTTTTGAGGGTTTGTTGAATCTTCATAACAAAAACTAGCATTTCCTCCCCTCTTTATAGTTAAGAAATCTGAAGCAGAGCGAAGTTAAATAAATTACAGACAGATGTAGAGCGAGTGTCAAAGCACCAAGGTCATTCTTCATCATTGTACCAATACTTCTCACAATGTGGCCTTATCCCATCTACCTCAGAATTAACTGGGGTGCTTGTTAAAATAAATAGTTCTAGGTCTAATCCAGAGCTACTGAATCAGTCTTGAGGGTGAAGCCCAGGAATTTGCATTAAAAAAACACACTCAACATTTCTCATGTACACCATAGTTTGAGAACCACTCTCCGTGTGGCATAAATCTCATAGCATGCGATTGCTAAATGAACCTATTTGAATAAAATGATTCTTGTTTTTACTGTAGAAACCTGACTTGCAAGAGTCAAAATATATCACCACACTTAAAAGAAACACTGAAATATTTCCCCATCAAAAACTGTCTCAACAATTAAAGTCATTTCAACAGAGTATCCAAACCATTTCTCTACTGAATTAATAATATAAATATAACTGCTTTTGGCCAGGTTTGGAATATAGATTTTTGAGCTACTCTGTCTTTTACATGGACTTTATGCCTTAATTTCCCATCTGTAAAACAAGAGTGTCTGACTGCATGAAGTGTTATAAAAATTCCAATGTTATTAAATACCAACTATAAACATTCACTATAAAAGAGGTTCATTATAATATTTCTTCAAAATATTTTCTTTAAGTAGGGTTAAAATGTTTTAATAAATATCTGGCAATATAATATGTACTAAGAAGTTTATAAATATTTAAACTCATTGACCAGTAAGAACATTTCAAAGAATTTTGTCTAAGTAATTAATCACAAATACAGATTAAGATTTTTATTATAAAGATGTTCAATGAACTATTATTTAGAATAGCAAAAAAGGGAGAAAACTTAAAGGCCCAACAACTGAAAGAATGGCTAAATAAATCATTTTGTTATACATAAAATGCCATCATCAGAATATCAGGTTTTACTAGATACTAAATGATACGGGAAATTGCTTATTAAAAGTGTGGAGAAATGCAGAATTTAAAAAATGATATATACAGTGTCGACAGTAACCTGGCACACAACCATTGGATATTTATGGCAATAAACATGTTTCAAATGTTCAATCTCTGTGACTCAATTTTGTTCACTCTCTGTTTATATATGCATATGTTATATGTGTGTGTTTGAATAGGTTTGTGTGCGTGCGTATGCTTTAAAAAATTATGCAAGAAATAAACAAACGTTTTAATACGGCTATCCTTAGATGCTATAATTGTGGATTATTTATATTTTATAACATGTATTTTCTATAGTTCTCAATTTTTCCACAATAAACATGTTTCTTTTATACTTACGAAAACATGTCTTATTACAAATTTATTCAATGAGGAGCTACTTCTGTAAATACATTTGTGATGTAAAGTGAAGTATGTCTGCATTATATTCCTCACTAACAGAGAGGCCTCTGAAGCAGGCCTCACCAACGTTGCCGCCAACGGTGAATTTGGCAACAATTATGTTGTCAGGGGAGCTACAAACTCAAATACCACATTATGAGCTTGGTCACAGAAGGATATATTGGAAATGGCAGGCAATGTTGGCTTGTGCCAAAATAACGGGCAAGTGAGTATGTGCTTTTGCCCAAAAAGAAAAAAAATAAAAAACTTGGCTGTAACTAGATATTGTAAATAAGTGGTTAAAGGATCTCTAAATAAGCAATATCACATAAGCCTCCTTGCAGCATATTTTCCCTTCTGGGATCTGTGTCAGGCTCACAGACATGGAGGCTGCCAGGAAACTGTTATCTGTTTACCTCTAATTTATTTTTATAACTGTACATGCCAGCAATAAGAGAAAACATTTCTTTAACAGAAAAATAAAATTGGCAATAAACCCTCTGAGCTTTCGAACATCCTTTACAAACCAAAACTTCTACTTATCATGTAGTTGTTAAATCTAGCCTCATTAAAACTTTATTTTCAATTGAGTTTGCATATGTATGTATATATTGGAACCTTGAGATGTGGCCTCAAATCCTGGCTTTGCCAATAGCTTTGTGCCTTTGGGAAGATTTCTTAGCCTCTCTGTATTTTGGTTTTTATTGTCTGTAAACAGAGACAGTCTTATGCCACACAGGGTTCTGGGAGGTTGGGTGAGAAAATGAGAGTAAAGTCCAGAGCCCAAAGCCAGGCACACTGTGAATACTGAATACAAGGCAACTAGATCCCTTTCCCCACATGCCACATCATCAAGATGATTTCAAGTCTCTCAATAGCATTTCGAAAAATAAAGGAATGTAAACAAGTGTGTGTGTGTCTGTGTGTTTGTCATAAGACATATATACATATATATTTTAGATATTGTTAAGGCTGGAAGAATAACATATCTGCTTAAATATCAACTATATCTTTGAAAATCCTTTATTGTCCCTAGTGAGCTCTGTTCAGGTGTCAATGCTTACTGTCAGAGACAAAACAATCCATTTCCCTTCTATAGAGTCAGCTTTGTTTGAACAACACCATGACATCTATTCAGAAAAGTACACAATTTTTTTTCTTTTTAAATATTGAGAGAGATCTCTCAGAAGTTTCTTTAAAGCCGGTGGCAATAAACATGTTTCAAACTCTATTTTGCTTCACTGTAGACTCTGTGTGTGGTTAGGTTATTAAATAAAAATGAGCTTGACCTTACAGATATTATTTAAAAACAAAAAACACACCCGAAGATAATCATGTTAAGCGAAATAAGCCAGACAAAAAAAAGTTGAAAATCACATGGTATCACTTATATGTGGGATATAAACCTAAAAGCAACACATGAGCAGGACAAACAAACAGAGACTCATGGACATGGACTATAGACTAGTGCTTTCCAGAAGGTAGGTGGTAGGGTGGAGGGGGAGGTAGACAGGGTAAAGGGAGTTAAATATGTGGTGACAGAAAGAAATCTAACTATGGGAGGCGAACACACAGTGTAAATATATATATGTCTTATCATTAAAAAAAAACACAGAAAGATGTTAATTTTGTACTCATTAAAAACACATATCCAAAAAGAAAGACAATTATCTATTAGACCTTTCATTTCTTATTAAATAATAGAGGTCAATGTCACAGATCAGTCAAAACCAACTCTGATGTTAATAAATTTGATATAAACACATATTACCAGATGAGGATTGTATTAACCTCATGTGATATTTTCAACCATGATGACTAATTGTTCTATAATTTTTATACGGATGCCCTTTTTGAGAGAAGAGTAACCATTTATGGAAGTATTCTACATGATTGTTCCACCTTGAAAAGAAGGCCAAATCTATATGCATGTCAATATACTAATAAAAAGTAAACACGCAATCAAATTAGTCAACAATCTGAAATCACAGTCATTTTTATAGTTCCTGATGCTGATCTTTACCCAGATAAAGTGAGACTATTTTATTTCTTTGTCAAGATCCTAAAATTTATTTATATCACTCAAATAGATAGGTAAATACTCTATCACAGCATACCTGTGTGTATGTGTGTGCATATATGCATATGCATATATAATGGACTGAGAATCCAATTAGGTTTTGTAAAAAAATATTTTAGTTACAAGCCATAATACTTGTGTTACACACTGTCTTTAAAACTACCTACATCCACATATATTTACACTCATGCACCATTAAAATGGCTTGTTAAATAATTTCATATACTTGACCTCATTTGATCATAACAGAAATCAAGGTCTAATGAAATAAATGCCTCTGCCATAAAACTAAGTTAGTTAATTAGTGACTGTAAAAGTAGTTAATTTATAGGACGATCCCATAGTCATGCTAACTGAACTAATTAATGACATGTGTCATGCAATGTTTGTTAAATTAGTGAATGCTCTTAAATTAAAAGGCACACAGTAAACAACCCCTTTAAAGCACAACATTGTGATAAGTTAAATATGTCACTCGGATACATAATATAGATGAGAAAATCATCTCTCAATTTTATACAGAAAACATGTTATATTAGTTTATTCTTATTATTTACATATATTTTGAGGGTCCTAGTATATAAGCACATAGCACTTATTCAATAAATTGTTTTAACAAAAAAGAAATGAAGGTATAAATATCTTAACTTTGTATAGCAAAATATTTATGTAGCTAAAATCTAGAAGAAATAACTGTTTGTTTTTCCATTATTTTAATTAAGATTATTAATTCTTCTTTTTAAGATTATACAAAGCAAAAGCTGTTTTTAACATGTAAAAATTATGAGTTTTGTACTTTCTCACAGAGTTCTCTCAAAGAGCTATTCTCATGACCTATTGTACATATGTATATATATTATACACGTATACTGTAGTGACTCTAGTTTGGGTCACTGGCTACCTTAAAAGATAAATTAGAAGACTTTAGAATACAGGCTGAAGTTTTAATTTACTTCCAATTAACAATCAATCTTAAATAAAGATCACATATTTTAGAGTTAAACTCTAAGTAGGAAATGTGATTCAGTATTTTAAAGATGAATTTATACTTTATTTATCCTGGAATATATTATATTAGTACAACTCAAAGTCTACCCTTTACTGATACAAGGTAAAAATAAAGAAAAGAAATACAAAATCCCTTAAACAGCAAGTAAATAAACACACTAGAGTATATAATCTTCGGGACAGGTATCTTCTTAAAAACAGGACAAATGTTGAGCATGATTTTTGCGAAAACAGAGTAAAGTGCGGATTTTCATGTAATGTGCTAGTATGTTCAATGTTTATGGGCACCATAAACATTTAATGCAGAAGAATCCTATGTTCACTGGTTAAAACAAGGAAATAAAAGGCCCTGCCAATATTCACTCAAGTTTAAGGGCACCCTTGATTTCCCAGAGTTTCAACAATGAGCATTCTAGGAAAGGTGGGGTTGAAATAGTTCGACTAGATTGAATACAATGGCTTTTTACATTGATAAAACTTTCTGTACAGTTTTTTATCGGTGAAATTTTTTTTTAATAGAAATGTAATGTAGCCATAAGCCTTGGGTCTTATTGATCACGAATTACCTTGACACTCACTTGAAAAATGAAGACTTGCTGGACAGGTGTCCTGTACTATAGTTTCTGTAACTTGCTCTCCTCCCCAGCATTGTCGCTTCAACCTCACCTGCTGCTCTACTCCTCCCTGGTCTCTAGAAATGATTTTTATTTTAAGTAGGAGCAAATTTAAGAGTCCCACAGCATCACTCTGGGAGATGGCTTCATACTACCCTTGACATAGTCACCTTTTATATATCCCCCATCTCTGATTACATGATTTTTCCCATGATTTTTTCGTATGATTCCTTGTGTCTGTTTTCCTTTCCTGAGACTATAATTCATATGATCTCTGGATGTGGACTTGAGTTGCTCTGTTTCTGCTCCATGCCTGAAATGCGACCTGGTATATAGACCTTTCTGAAGTCACATAATCTAGACCAGTGATCTCCGATCTTATGGGATAGTATATTTCTATTAGTAAAAACAAAAATGTGCAAGTACTTCCATTGTGTATATAGTTTTAACAAGTTATTTATATACTTGTACTAGCATATGAAAATATATATTTTGTAAAATACACTACAAACGTAAAAATAGGCAATTATAATAGTTTAAGTATAGTATGTTACTATCATTGGGCTGTATTGTTCTTTTTTTTTAAAAAGCTGGCTTCAATGATGATGTTAATTATAAGATGTAATTTTACACCTGATAAGTATACACACGATAGATGATATATAAAATTTTACATGTGATACAAAGCAAAATAGTAAAGTAAAGGATATTTAACAAATGGTCCTGGAGCATATGTTTAACTATGTGGGAATAAAATACACTTAAGTCCTTATATTAAAATAATTTCATACAGATTAAAAAATAAAGAAAATATAGCTAAATATTTATCTACTTTTAGTACAGAAATAAAAAGCTCCTATTGTTAAAGCAAAGAAAAAATTACAAAAGCAAAAAAATCAATAAACAAAAGTAAAACTAAAGCTGAAATATATAATTATAACAAATGTAAGATGAAAAAAACTCATATATCTAATATGTAAAGAACTTTTGCAATCAATAAGAAAAACTATACAATCACAATAAAAAAACAAACAGCTAGTAGTCAAACAAAAAATTCACAGAAGGCAAAAGACTGATATTTTTAATATTTGGGAAAAATTAGAAATAGCCTAAATGTCCAACAATAGACAAATGTTTAAATTATAAAATATTTTTAAAGCAGAATATTATGCATGCATATAAATGGTGTTTCGAATATTATTAAATAATATGAGAAAATAGTCGTGATAAAATGTTAAGTTTTAAAAAGCTGGAAGTAAAAGTATATTATCCATATGACTGCTATTAGCCTCATATATGCTTAGAAAAAGACTGAAAAAATACCTAGGAATTTTTAGAGGGTTTTTTTTGTGAAGTAGTGAGATTATGAGGTAATTTGTATTTGTATCTTTGTTTTTGTATATTTTTAAAAGACCCTAAAGTGCACAAGAATTGCTTCTATAATAAAAATTATTTTAATAAAATATGTGTGGGTTAATGTGCCTTGACTGTTAACAGTTTGCAAATTATATGGCAAAATTTAAAATTATTAATGATTTCCTATTTTAATAAAGTATAAAGGAGTCCTCAACAGAATGTAGTTAGAATCTGTAAATCATCACTGTGTTATACCTTATTTAAGAAGTTGTAAGGCAGTTTCCCATAAGACAAGTTGTCTGAGAGACAGTACAACAGAGCTGTCAAGTGCCTAGGCTTTGGTGTTTGGCAGCTTGGACTGGCGTTCTCGCTCAACCACACAAAACACTGTAGCAGTGAGTAAGGTAAATTTACCTCTGCAAGCCTCAGCCCGACTAGCCAAATGTCACTGTCTTCCCCTACACAGATATCTTATCAACTCCATTTCTAGTGACTAAATAATGATTTAATATTCATGTCATCTCAAATATAAATGGAGAAGCGATAGTTTGGAATGGATAGAACAAAATCCAAAAATAAGCAGATGCTCAGTGATGCTCTTTCTTTCTAATACTGCTTTCCTCACTGGATGCCTTTGCTCTCATTATAACGTTATGCATGACGCAGTCCCAGTTCAGCCATGGTCTTTAGCAATTGCAGTTAGATCATGAAGAGTTGAGTCACATTCTCTAATCATCTTATACATAAAAATGTCAAAGAATCTTTTTTTTTTTTTTTGGATGAGGGGGAAAAGTAGGCAACTGTGAAGTTTTTATAATACAAAATTCTTTAACTCTGCTGGCATTTGGCAAATGAATTACTCGTTGCCTCATAGCAGCAAAATCTCTTTCTGAAAAAAATGCTGTGATTAGTCAGTGTCTTCTCCTCTAAAAATTAACAATAGTCCTGCCAAGGGCAAAATATATTATGATTTGAAAGAAATAAATTTTGTTGTAAGAAATCTTCATATTTAAATAAAATAAGAAATAGTAAGACCTCTCTAGTTATAATCATTTTTATAAATTAATTCTTGGGGAATAGATTGTTAATAGGAAAGTTAACTGGATATTAGTACTTGTTCTGGTAGCATCTTTGTTAATTCCATCATTCAATCCATTCCCAAACACAGTCTCCACAGATAGCATATTCCTCATTCCCACAGCAGGATTGAAGAAAAACGTATTTATTTCTTCATCTATGGTTTTATTCCTCTGAAAAAGACATTTTAGCTCTAAATCCTATTTTATAAATTTCTGGTAAAACCAAATTATTTTACATTATTCTTAAAGATTTAATTTTTATAGAATCTCCTCTATATCTTTTTTGATGTATTTTAAAGCTAATTCATATTATCTTTTTCATTTTATAGAAGAACTAAGTGAACTGAAGTCATGTAATTTTCAAAACCAGGTTTGGTTAATATATCCTAACAACAACAACAAATTTTATTATTGTGACTTTGATCATTAAAAGATGTAAAATTATTCTTCCTCCATCTGGAAATCATGTCCCCTGAGGTACTACAGAAGGAGTCATCACTCACTGGGGAGCGTTGTCATTGCAGTGTTGAATGAATAGATGCTTAATGAATAAGTGAATGCAAGAATGAATAAGTCAACAAGCAAATAAATGTGGGAACTTTTCTATCCTCTAGTAAGTCAAGCTAATTCAACCAAAGGCAGAAATCAGAATATACTGGTGTTTTTAAAATATAATCAACATAGGTTTTGTCTTAAATAAACATAAAAACACTATAACGACTGATTTTCAAGCATAGATGAAAGCAAACATAAAGCTGTTTCAGAGCTACCTGATGGAAGCTGTGTAGGAAATAACAATTCCCTCTTTTAGTCACCATCACATAAAACTTGGACAGAGTGTATATGAATCTATGAAGGTCTCCAGACTGACCAGCCCTGCATCTTAGCACTGTGTTTTTCATGTTTAGTTGAGCCACCTTCCTCTTGTTTGCCAATCCCATGGTTCACCCAGACACTCGCTCTAGTCCTTATTTTTTTTCTTTTTTGTCTTTTATGCGGATTGGTTTGTATAAACCATTTGAGAAACATTATTTTAGATTAAGAACAAAGCAATGCCTGTTTTGAAATGATACCTTGCCTCTTAAAGATAGAAGAACAGATATTAAATTTGCCCTAAGAACTAAAAATGATTTTAAACTGGAGAGATGACAAAAATATGGTATGGGTAGCATTGACTACCCCACAGTGCAGGATGACCGATACAAAGCACAGGTCAAGAAGCCCCTGGCCTGACCAGCATTTGTTAGAGAGTACCAAGAAGATACATTTCTGCTTCTTTACATTAATGAGTCATATTTTCAATTGAAAAATTAATCAGTGCTCATAGTAAAAATCTTCCAAATTCAAAACAGTGAGTACTGCATCTCAGGTTTCCAGGCCTGTAGCCATCTCTTCTCCAAAGCCAGAAACTATGATCATTGTCTTCAGTACATATGCAGAAAATTGCTTGTTGGTGAAAACATATTTATGTATGTCAAGAAACTATGTATATTTACATAAATGGGAATGTTGTGCCTTTATTTTTTCATTAAAAAATATATCTAGACTAAACTAATAATGATACGGTGATTTGATAGAAATTTTTTTTTCTGCTATAAAAAAGAGTGAGAATATAGCCACTTTTAACAGTCAAAAAGTTAAACACAGAGGCATGATTTGACCTAGCCAATTCACTACTAAGTATATATTCAATAGAAATGAAGACATATGCCCATGCAAAAGCTTTTACATAAATGTTCATAGTAGCATAACTCATAATAGCCAAAAAGTGAAATAAGCCAAATGTCTATCAACTGAGGAATGAATAAACTATTTATGGTTTAGTCATGCAATGGAATATCAGTTGTCCATAAAAAGGAATGAAATGCTGGTATACTCTACAACATAGATAAATCTTGAAATCATATTAAGTCAAAGAAACTAGTTATAGAAGACCATATATTTTTAATTCTACTTATATGAAATACTCAGAACAGGCATATATTGAGAGACAAAAAAGTAGATTAGTAGATGCCTAGGTGATGATAGGGTGATCGTTATAGGGTACTTGGTTACCTCTAGGGTGATAAAATGTTCTAAAAATGACTGTGATGATGGTTGCACAACTGTGTGAATATACTAAAAATCAATAAATCATACACTTACAACAGGTTAATGGTATGGGATATGAATTACATATCATTAAATTCTCCAAAAATGAGTAGGAAGCCTCTTCATGTACCTGATACATTGTCAAGTGAAAAATGCAAGCTGTAGAACAGTAAAAGTATAGAGCATGCTTCTTGTGTAAAAAGGGGGCAATGATTAGAATTTGTTCATTGTTTGCATTTATATATATATAAAAAAAAAAAGCTCTAAGGGATACACAAAGAAAACTAATGAAAGTAGATACCGGTGATTATGAGTATCATCTTTTCAAATTATAACAATAATAGTAAACATCATCTGGAGATAGCTCTACACCAGCACATAAGAGATCTTCCTCACAGCTATACAATATTCCATTATCATTGTATGCAAATTGTTCGATCAACCCCATACTCATCAATATCTAGACTGTTTCTAGTCTAATTACAAAAACTGCTACAAAACATTTTTGTACACATATTTTTTCAACTATACACAGCATATAGGTAGAGAAAATTTTTAAAAATGGAGTTGGTGCATTAAAGATAGACAATATAAGAAATCCTTAAAATAATACAACCAAAGAATACCCCTTAAATTTGTTGACAGCTGTAGCAGCTGTTAAACTTCAATAGAGTTTATTGAACAAAATGCATATTTCTGAAAAAGATGAAATGAAAATTTAGGATTTTCCTATTCTCTGACATGAGAACATTAAAGAAGCAGCATAATAAGCCCCTTTTAAAAGAAATTCAGATAAAAACCAAATGGTTTGTTTTGCGTAAGCTTTGGAACTTGAGAAAGAGAAGCCTCCTTTTAACAGGCAAGAATTTATTTGAATTCATTATGTGGTTTCCCAAACGCTGTGCACATTTAAAATGACCTTTCATCCTGAAAGTAGGAGTCTCAGAGCAAAAGGGTGAAGAAAATCTGTTTCAATCAAGATAAACATCAACGGCCAAGACCCGATTAGACTATTTGAATTCCAAGAAGGCAAAACCATCATCAAAATAAATGCAAAGGATCAGGGGAAGCAGTAAACTTGGCAAAATTTAACTGTGTGAAGTTTTGATGGCACAAAACTGAGTGTTCATAGAACACAGGGTTATGTTGGGATTCATTCCTCCCTTTTCTTCCTTCCACTTGCACGTTTGGGAATTTTTTTTTGAGTGGTTCTATTTAGCTGTATGATCATCTCTACTTAAATGAACATATCTGGGCAGGTAAGCTCTGTTACTCATTATAGTCAAGGAACAGTAGATATTAACTAACAAAATACTATAGTTGACATAATTTTATTTACATATATATAATTTTATGAATGTAAGTCTGTCAAATAATTAGAATGCAATGTAATATATTTCACATGAAAACTTTACTTATTTTGGTTGCTATTATTACTTTTGCCATTTTTTTTGTTTGTTTGTTTTATGATCCACAAAGTATTTGAGAAAATAGAGAATGAGCATAGGATGATGGTCACAGAGATGACTGGTGATGGGTTTTGGTTAACACAGGCCAAAAGCCTATTTGCTGTTCGAAGCTGACAGAACCCATTCAAGAACTACGACCTATCAGAACTTCTGTCTTTTGGACTATTTATCTTGTCACAGTGGGCAAGATGCCTAGGTGATGATAGGGTGATAGTTATAGGGTACTTGGTAGAAACATTTTTTTTACACATATGTATCTACTAACCAATTACATTTTGAACTCAGATCTTAACTAAATTTAGCCCCTGGAGGTATTAGAACACTGAAATCTATGTACTCATAGCAAGAGAGAATTCAATATGGGTTGCTTTGTGGCCAGCTTGCTACCTAAAGTTAAGGTAAATTTATCATGAAGAAACACAAATGCTAGTGTTATCTTTTAAGAGTGACCACAGGGCTAAATAGTTCTTAGTGAGTTCTGGAAATTCTTTCCTTCCTTCCTTCCTTTCCTTCCCTTCCTTCCCTTCCTTCCTTCCTCCCTTCCTCCCTTCCTCCCTTCCTCCCTTCCTCTCTTCCTCCCTTCCTCCCTCCCTCCCTCCCTCCCCACACACACACACGCACACACTTAAGCTGGGAAAGGCAATGAAAAGCAGAGATAGTTAGCCTTAAAAAAAAAAAAGTGCCCTTCAAGTCTAGCAAGTCAAATCTGAGTAGGCCCTTAAACTTTGCATAAAGAGGACAGGTTTGTAGCAGCATAGCATCGTGAGGTCACTTTTACTCCAGAATGCTTTCCTTCTATACCTAGGTGAAGTTCACTTTCACTGATCTTGGCCCACCAGGTTCTCAGGAACACATTCTAGCACCAGAAGCGAGGGGCAGATATACCCTGAATACAACCCACCCAAAGACCAACACTGAGGATGGACAGTGGGAAACCCATTATTTCGGGACTTCAAAACTTTTCACTGGAAATCTGAAAGCGAGGGCCATATAAATGCAACGTCTTTAGAAAGCATTCTTTCATTTTTTTTTCTTTTTAATAATTGAAACAGATGGTCTTTCTGCTCTTCATACCTGCTGGATATTAGAGTCCTTTGTATAATCATCCTCTATCAAATTTTTGCTCAACTCATTATGTTAACTCTCAGCTTCCCTGACAATCTCAACTAAAATACATCGCCAGGACACACACACACACACACACACACACACACACACACGCACACACGCACACGCACGCACACGCACACGCACACACACACACAACTCAGTCCTCAATCCTCTTTACTGCACTTATCATACTGGGAATCATTTTATTTGTTTAATTATTTTTGCTCAGTAAGCTCCACTCAGTGCCTAGTACATAAAAAGACTAAGTATATATTTGTCCATATAGAAATATGTAGAAATTACCCTATATAAAACTATAGAAATGTGTCTTAAACAAAAAGTCTTGAAGAATTTTCTATAAAAAGTATATATGTCTCTATCTGCTTATGGCATCATTGTAGGCTCCTTTAAAATAGACATAGTCATGATATATTTAAAAACTGAATCTAATGTAACATTTCTAAGTATTATAATATTTAGAAAATAATATATAGTTTTAAGAAGGCTATGTCAAAGAAGGTTCCAGTCTAGCTTTAGCTAGAAGTGAAGCTGATTTCTTCATTATTCATGTAAGTTTATTTCATGTAATAACGCATTTAGATTAAGCCAAGATTACATATAGTAATTTTTAAATTACACAATAATTAGATTTTTCCTTGAGCTGTCATGATATTATCTCAGTAAAATTTCCATTATTCTTTAACATGTGAAACATACATGTCACATCATATACCATTATAAATGGCTAAAATTCTTAAATCCTCAAACAGTATCAAAGAGTAACTTGTGTCAAAACTAACATAAAAACATACATAAGAATATGTTAATAGGAATTTTTCCTCTGATAATAATAATAAACTGGCTAATTCTTACTTTATTTGTTATATGCCAGGCATTGTGGCAAGCAAGCACTTTTCATATAGTCTTTCGTATAATCTTCACAGGAATCCCATGGGTAGTTTTTCCCCTTGCCCAAGATCACCAAACTTGTAGGTGGAAGAGCCTAGTTTTGAACTCAACTTGACTTCAGGACCCACCTCATCTCTCCTGTACATATTGTTGGCAATTCCAAACTGCTCCTGAATTTCAATAGCTTAGCTCTGCGATGTGCCCCCACTTAGGGCCTAAAGAAATAGAAGTACTTTGATAGCAGTCAAGCAGATAAGGCCTGACATCAAAATGATATGAAAATTTACAACTAGTCATTAACTTTTCCATGGAACAGAAAGGAATGTCTACAGAATATGACCATTTGTCCTGCTCCTGTTACAAAAAGCTTAAATATGCTACATCAGACTTTCTAAGTATTTTTTGTTTCTTTCTATAAAATGGTTAAAGGGTTTCTTAAGTAATTGAGAAAAAAGAAAATACTTCTCTTAAAGATTACAGATTAAATATATTTATATGCAATATAACCTTCTACCTACTCATCTACCAGTCAGTAAAAGGAATTCAGTTATTCAGAGTCCCTCCATAAATCTTACTTAAATCACCAGAATTATTCTGAGGAACCAGCTCTTACTTTCTGTTACTCCTCTTAGTTACAACTCATGTATTATAAGGAATATCTTCTCTCCACTGATATGCATGAATATATTCAGGATGCTATCCTAAGTCAGAAACAGCTAGGATCGAGGCCAAACTTTATGGATATTTTCATGGATTTAATTTTCTTTTCCACTAAACTTTATCGGAATTCACAAATTTCAACATGTAATATGCAAGGCACTACTTTTTCTTTTATCTAACTACCTGAATCTACCCTATCATAGCCAGAACAGATTGTCACCCATTTAAAATATTGTTTCCCGAGAGTCCTTTTTTCTTTTTCTTTTCTCCTTAGACAGGTTCAAATTCTAAATTTAGGCACTAGTGAATATGAAAAGTCAAAGAAGATTTAAAGCAACTTTTTATTCAGAAATATTTCACAAGATACTAAAGTATCTATTTGGTATTCAATTAAGTCTTGCCTTGAAGGCTAAAGCTTTTTTATGTGATTTGAAATTTATAGGGTAGGCTACACCTATGCAATATTTAGGAAGCAACTGAGTGAACATAAAATGCCTAGAGCAATTGGTACCAAGAAAATTTGGTACTTAAAGTATTCTGGGAAGCCCAGATTTTCATGTACAAATCTATATTCTGTATTCTTTCTCCATCTCTTATGTATATATTCACTAACACACAAATAGAGTGAATTGTGGAAGTAAATGTGTTTGATGCTTTGAAAAAATTATGCAGTTTATGGAAATAAATTATCTAAAACTTTTATTTATGTATATTCAGGCAATTTTTGACTATTAAGAAATGAGACATGTGTGGACTTTAAAAGAATGAACCTCTGTGCTTATGCATGAAATTACCAACAGTTTACAAAATCAAATCAACAGAACAGAAACAGAAATGGGGAAAAAAAACTTCAAAAGCTAGTTACTTAAGAAGGAATGACCAAAGATACAAAGCTGTGAAAAGAGGGAGATTCAAGAGAGAAACTAATTTAAAATTTATTTTAAATCTTATAAAGAAAGTTTATAAAGTTTTTGAACAAAATCTTACAGTTGTTCTTACTGGCTAAAGTTTATAAAAGTTGCTTATGAAGTTGCCTACAACATGTACTTTAGAGGCAGGGTATATTAAATGGGGTGGGTTCTGAAGTCAGACTGCATTCAAAACTAGTATATCAAAATGGAGCTGTTATAATTGCAAAGAAATAAAAAAAATAAAATGCCAGTAGTCTAGATGTGTGACTGAGAATCATGTAATAATATGGTTCATTGTGCAAGTCTGATAATTTGATTTTGTTGGCAAATAGGTTTTCCATTGTTTTGTGATGACTTTATGACAGCCGTAATCCTTAAGGGCGACTCCTGTACACTAAACTACAGTGGCACATGAATTTTCTTCTGTTTCTCTACATGAAATCTGGTCTTTAAGAGTTCTTTCAAAAACTTTTATTACATCTCTATTTAGTGAAATAGCATTAATTAGATTAATGCACACACTAGCTTATGCCATATACAAAAATTTAACTCAATATGATTTAAAAATTTGAATAGAACATCTGAAACCATAAAACTACTAAAAGAAAATAAAGGCAGTAAGCTCCTTGACAACAGTTTTGACAATGATTTTTTTAATTAGACACCAAAAACAAAAGAAACAAAACTACATTAAACTAAAAAGCTTCTGCACAGCAGAGAAAACCAACAAAATTAAAAAGAAACCTGTTAAATGGGAATAAAATATTTGTAAATCCTATATCTGACAAGAAGTTAATATCCAAAAATACATAAAGAACTCATGCAACTTAATAACAACACCAACAAAAAAAATCCAATTAAAAAATGAGCAAAAGATCTGAATAGACATTTTTCCAAAGACTGATGGCCAACATGTACATTAAAAGATGCTCAACATCATTAATCATCAGGGAAATTCAAATCAAAACCACAATGAGATATTACTTCATATATGTTAGAATAGGTATCATCAAATGAAGAACTACCAAGTGAGAATGTGAAGAAAAGGAAACCCTTGTGCACTGATTACATCATTATTTACAATAGCCAAGATGTAAAATCAACCTAAGTGTTCATCAATGGATAAATGGATAAAGAAATGGTGATACAGAAAATAGAATATTGTTCATCTATAAAAAATAAAATCTTGTCATTTGCAAGAGCATAAATAAACCTCGAGGACATTATGCTAAGTCAGAGACAGAGAAAAACAAATACTTGATCTTACATGTGGAATCTAAACAAACAAAAACCAAAAACCAAAATCAAAACCAAAATCAAGCTCATAGATACAAAGAACAGACTGGTAGTTGCCAGAGGCAGGGCGTACGGAAATGGGAGAAATGCGTGAAAGGGATCATAAGGTAAAATAAATAGACAAATAAATAACTCCTCCAAATCCATAAAATCTCATTACTTAAATAGCAATAACACTTTAGATATATCTATAAAGACAGACTTTTTAGTAATAACTTACATTATGTTAAATGTTAATTTTGAGTTGTTTTTGTTTAAAATTCATTTCTTCCCAACTATTTTTCTGGTGTTATGTGTGTGTGTGTGTGTATATATATATATATATATAATTTCCTAGTTCATTTATTTTACGTTTGAAAAATTAAAGGCTAAATCTATCTAAATAAAAAAATCTATTGTTATTGTTTTATTTAAATAAAATAAATTTAAATCTTTAACTTGGTTGACATAGACTTATTAAGAGGTGATTTAATAAATAATTTATTTGGAATGAAAATATCACTCTAGCCCAGAGGAAATATTTTGGTCTAAAATGATCAAATACTCCAGATTTATTTCATATTACCCCACCTTAGATTTAAGTAGTGCGGTTTTTAAATTTTAATTTTTAAATTTCTGTTCACCACTGGATTTCTAAAAGCAACTGAAATACTTTTTAACTATAAATGTACTCTTACCATGAAAGTAAAAAAATATATCCCAGAGTTATAGTAATAGGCAAAACTAGAAATCCTCTGTCCCACAGGAATATTTTAAAAAGTCACTAGACTGAAAATTTTATAATGGTGAGGGCTAACAGCAGGCAGGGTGCCTGGGGCAGAAATGGTTTAATAAACTGTTAAATGAAGCAAAGAAAAATATTCACCTTTGCTTTTGCAACAAATAGAAGAGCTACAGAAAAAAAAAATGAAAAACAAACGAAACAAAACAAAAACCCTTGCTTAAGGACTGCTACATAATCTGATGAAATGTTCAAGTGGCTAGAAAATGTTTTTGTACAGCACTAAGAACAAATCATTTCCTATATTATGAAGAATTGGACCTTAATTTCTTAGCATTCCAAATATTTAAGTCTAAAAGTGTGGTCAAGCTGAAAACTAGCTCAATAATGAGAAAAGTTCATA
>NW_006431912.1:1186382-1198714 GCF_000325575.1 Pteropus alecto
TTAGGGCTCTTGGACAAGCTTGACTCTGATTCAGCATCCAAGTTGTGGAATTTATGACAGCTCCTGATGAAGCTGGAGTGATCCTGAAGTGGTGGTCCTAGTACTTATCTCCATCAGGTCTCTCAGTAGCTCATAATAATCACCTCATTGATAGAGTCGGCCATGTTAGCTGGGTGGTTAATATGAGCAACGCACATTAGCATTTCTGTATGAACCATTTATTACTAGTCGATGGTACACAGATGAGTCACTCAGGTGAGGAGAAAATGTTGAGGAAAATGGGGAAGTGTAGATTCTAGAATGGGAGACACACGAAGGGATCAAGTGAAGTGCTGAGAACAGAATTACCAACAAGTAATTACCAACGGAATTACCAAAAGGGGTGGTAAACTAAGGGTGAAAGCCACAGGAACCTGGCAAAAACCCTTCCAGATCCTTTACAACATTTTGCCATGGAGAGTAAATTCTATCTCCACAAGTCACTAATACAACCCCTAGCAAAGAACCATCTATTAGAAGAAAATTAAAAATATAAACAGAGTGTAACACTTTCTTTGTAATGTAAATAACTCACTGTTCTTTCTTCGTGCATTAGACAGATGTTAGATGCAGAGGTGGCAAAGGCACTATGCTCCGCATAGGAATACAAAGATAAACAAACCCAATGTAATACTTTTGTTATTTACACGAGAAAAGCCTTAGAATTATGGAGAAATTTCATGTGTATTTTTAGAAAAGGATGTAATTGCATGCCTATGTATGCAAAATAATTTTCCTAATTATAACAACACCTTTATAAAGGCATGTTTGCTAATAGCAGGTTTATTTTTTCACGTGTGTTTTTTGTTACCATAGAAACATTGATTTATATACAATAAGACCCAATTTTAACAACAGGACTCAGATAAACAATTGGGACTACTTTTTCCAAACAAGAGACTCACAGAATCTTTAGTGGTTCGACTTTTTTTTGCCTCCAAAGTGCTTAACTTCACCCTCAATCACACCTTTTAAGCCAATGTACAGTTGTTAATTTAATAAAGCAATGGTTTTAACACATTTTTATTTTTATTGGTAACTACTTATAATAAAATAAGTAAATACCAGAAACTATGGAACGCGAATTGTCTGCTTTCAACTAAATGACTGCATTCTCTATATTTTTAAGCCAGTTAATCCTGAAGCAATACCCCAGGCCATAGGAACAGATCTTTTAACCAGATCTCATTTTTTGCCTAGCATGGCAGGGTAAACTAAACAGGAGTCAAACCCAGTCTGTGGCATGGTAGGGAGGATGAGACTCAGCTATGGAGATAACTATCTATGAATTACACAACCAAGAATGTACTTTGGGATTAGAGGACCAGGGGATCTGGACAGGTAGGGAAGATCTGGCAATGAGATTACAGTAAGACAACCACCAGGCAGACCCAAGTTGGAAGGTTACATAGAGATAATGCACCTAGAGATAATGCCCAAGCCTCTGGCCTTTTCTTTCAGATTAAACCCCTGTCTAGGACTGTTTCCCTAAAGAATTCTAATCAGTTTTTAAGTAAATCAGAGGCATTTTAGCTTCCAATTTAGCACTTCTTATTCTGCCACCCTCTCTATACAGTTTACTTGTTTGATGGACCTGAATAAGAAGTATGTTTTCTTTGAATCAGAGTGTTAATGGGATTTATCCAGTATACCTAGCTTTGTATAAATGTTCTGAGACACACTTAAGAAGACTGCCTTAGAAAGTGAAGGCCTTAAAGACTGAATTAGTTTTCATAGTTATAATTCTTGATTATTTAAAAAGTTACACTAATACATGAACTTGAAAAATGTATAATACAAGCTAACATTTCCTGAGCACTCACAAGGAGTCAGCCACTGTGCTAAAGACTTTAGGTTTATTAACTCATTTGACATATGAACATAAATATCATAACTAAAGGCAACATTTTATCATTTTAAAAAGTATGTGAATACATGATATTATCTTATTTGCCATGAAACTTTGGGTAAGTCAGCTTACTTCAGCAGGCCTCTCTCTCCTTATCTGTATAATGAGGAATAATAATAATAATCAGGCTTCACAATGAGGACCTAACGGGAAAATTCTTGTCAAATGGATAGCCTGGTGTCTGCCACATAGTAAACACTGCTTAAGACTGTATTGGGAGAACAGAGAGGAGTGAAATTAGAATTTCAGGACATGAATTTTAGCTACATAATTAGCTGTGACTTCCGAAAGTTTAATGATTAGAGTTCAGTTGTCTAGAGGAGAATTTTGGTCAGAACAATGTGTTGAATTTCCATCAGGAGACTTCTGTAGACTCATCCTCCACACCTCTTTGCATAATCCTTCAACACAATTTTCAAAAATGACAGATTTATCATGGTATTAGTTGACTTCACAGACATAAGTTTAAGGATTACATTAATGTCCCATACAAATTATAATAGAACTGCTTTCATGGATTTGCCAGATAGATTAAGCATTGCTCTCTATTTGACTTTAAACTTCATTTCTGAGTTTTTAAAAAATATTTCTCCAATACGACCTTTTGCCACATAAGCATTAACGCTGTTTCTAACAATTTTTCTTGACCCTCCTTGACTAGAAATGTTAAAGACCAGCAAAACTTTTTCCACTTCCAAAATGGAATCATGGGTGGGGAGAACTAGATTATAGGTTATTCTCTGGTCCCTTTCATTTCAAATGCCAAAGAGAAAGAAGACAGTGCAATTTATAGTCTGACGAGGGAGGATGTCAATGAACAAAACATGTCAGGAACCAGCTAGATCCCTAAAAAACAAAGCTTCGTCTAAGTCCACTTTCTACTTCTTGACACATCTCTATGGTTCAAGGTCAAAAGTCTGTATGAGGATCTTGAGGAAGAAGGCACACAAAAACAAAAGGTAAACATGTTCTTGAGATGCACAAGGTTAAAAGGAGAAACTTGAACAATCTAGAATAGGAAGGAAAGGTGTAAATAGCAATGTGCTAACTACTTTTTGGAATATCACAAGGAAAAATCATGTGTGGCCCAAGGAGTTTACACAGTGGAGAAAAGCAAATAAAACAAGAATAGCAGCAATAACAAACATGAGATTTAGTCCACTTTTTTCTTAAGCGCCGTGATTTGCAAGCTGTGTCACTTCAATTTTATCTCATACAGTTGTTTTGAGGGCAAAATAAACTAAATCATATAAAGCACCAAGTCTAATGTCTGAAAAACAGTAGATGCTCAAAAAATTGTGGCTATCATCATTTTAATGGTTACTACTTCAACTATCACTATAGAGTTAGGAGTTGCTGTCCTAGCTAGCTGGTGATCCCATTGCCAATCAGTTACCTGCTATTTCATGAAAAAGTTATAGTATCAGAGGAAACATTACAGCAATGGCTAGAATGCCATTGCTTAAAAGCTGACACATTTTACAAAAATTTATCCTAACTAAAACAGTATTAGTCATATAAATTTCTTGACACAAAGAAAAAAGTACAATGGGAACAGTCTTCTGTGTGAAGCCTGAAAACAATTACATATTGAAACTACATTTTATGTAACATTTCTTTTAACAAGTCACACTGATGTCATCTGCTTTACAATTCAAAATCAGTATTTTGTACTATGAAAGAAAAAAAATGAATTCACTTACTAGCAGCTTTCAAATGTCATAAAGGAAGATCTACTTAGCTACTGATTCACTATCCCTATACCCACTGATAACTAGGAAGAGATGGCTTTAAATTTAAGCAAGAGAGATTAGTATTAGATATAAATAAAACACCTCGACTATGTGGGTTGTAAAACATCAGGACCATTTCCGGTAAGGAAGCTTTGGAAGTTACAATCCCGGTGTGCATGTATTCTATATCGAATTTCTAGTTTTCTAATTTTGTGTTCTCCTTCTTGTTTAGTAGAGAAATGGAAGGACTTGCAATTGACTCCCTTAATACTCTGGCAAAAATTCTTAGGGCTGAGATGAGTCATGGTGAAATACCTTCTACATTTAAGCTCATTAATGGCAGCTTTTGCCCAGAAGGTGGAAATGTGATTAAACATGGCAGGGCACTTGATGGTGGATGTCTGATTCAAAATGGGCTGAAGTTCTTCATATTGGCCTCTCCTTTAATCTTCCCTCTTACTTCTCTAGCCACACTTTGCAGCATTTCCCCACAATTTCCCTGCTATTTTTTCTAACTTTTATTCTGAAGAGCAGTTTAGCTTAGGTTCCCCAATTCACATCCTCACCTACCACCTGGGATGCTCCTAGGAGAGCCAACCCCTTCGGAAGCTGAGGGTGGATAGTAAAAATATGTAACTTATATTTCCCCTGTTATGCTGAGAAACTGTATCCACAGGTTCTGGTTTTCTACCTCTTCTCTATTCTTTTGAAGTACTTCCTAGTTGAGGCCAATTGACCACACAGCAAGGCACTTTAAGAGCTGACATATCACAGGCACAGTTTCCCATGAGTCATCTTTACATGGTTACCCTTAATAGAATCTCACCCAGGCTCACTGTTTTTTACCTCTATGATATACTAGTCTATCCTGTGGGCCCTGAACCCTTGAGAAATTTGGTGCTTTTGGCAAGAGAATACCTTATTTCTACTATCTATTTTCTAATATATCTTTATCCTATTTCGTTTCTTGATAAATTGGGTAATCTCTGGAAGGGAAGGGCTCTTCGGGAAATCTATGCAGGCTTTTATTTATGACTGTTCTTCCTTTGTGACTCTATTCCTCACCAACCTAGTTAAGAGCCTCGAGGTCCCATTTATTACCTTTATCTAGGCTTTAATAATTCTATATGTTTATTATTAATTATTACTCAGAACACCCACACAGATATTTCAGGCATCTTTCCATAATGAAATCTCCTTGAAAACCTCATTAACATTCTTCTTCTTCAGTTTCACCTTAGAATCTACTTTTCTCAGCTTGCTAGCGATACTTGGGTGGATCCATGGCTAACCTTTTTATACCCACGATTACATTCATGTCTTCATTCTTTCTGATTTAATAAAATTCACTGTATGATTGGAATGACTGATGGACTAACAAGTAAGTAACTCCTTTACCTCTGCTGAAAGGCGAGTTTTATTGATGGGGCCTCAGCCATGGTGTGCCTCAGATCAATGGGAAAGTTACGGGTAGGCCTAAGTGTTGTAGCATACATAATGATCACCCATTTTATTAATGTGGAGCCTATACAGTGCAATGTCACAGAGGAGAGTACTGCATGGGGCAATATTGCCTATGAACTTTATTCACCAGTGATGTAATAGAAAAAAATGATTGAGAAACCTTTTTGAAACACCCACACTAAAGAAACCACCTTCCTTCTGAAGAATTCAATATCAATTCAGTGTTTCTTTACCAACCACCATGCTGAATTCATGACATGTCAGCTGTTCATATATTTAATGAGCAAAGATTTTTCATCCAAAACAAGTGTAAAATAAATTTGTTAAAAATTGAGATGGTAAATAAAAGTAATGTTTCTTAACTATTATTACTCTTTTGTGACTTCTCAGAAATGAGAATTTTCCCATCTCTTCAAAGTCTTTCAAACCAGAAACATTTGGACTATTGTTATTTGAACTTTCCAGGAAGTTTAATTACCAGCAAGTTTATCCTAGTCCACACCAGGATACAGAAAACACAAATAACTGTCCAGTGGTCTCTAGTGGGCAGCATTACAGAATGTGAAACTATGAAGGATTTTAGTAGTTAATAATCTACTTGTGGTTTTCAAGCTACCTTTAGAGGTATTCCAAGGAAAGGGAAAGGGATTGGCTTTGGGGTAGGGTAAAGGTATAAACTCAGTGGAGGTTTTATTGTGATGTGTATGTCTATATATTTTTACTTATATAATGAAATATATAAGAAACATATGTATGTTTTAAATTTTTTTCTCTATATATCAAATATACATATAGTTTTGAGTATTTCATATATACTCATTTACATTAGCATTTCAACTGTAAAAACAATCTCATTTAAAAAACATTTGTCGCTGATCTAGGTCACTGTCTTGATTTTACAGGTGAGTAAATTTGGCTGTAGAGGGGACATAAAGCAGGTTGGAAGTAGAGTAGACAAGGACTTTTTCAGTGAATCTCAAATTTACAACTTTAAAGAGTATAACTATCTGTGATGCACTCTGCTTTCCTAGTTATGTTTTAAATAATTCTCAAAGTATCTTAACCACTTTTCCTAAACATTGTATACCTCTAGGTCTATTATATAATAGCTGTGATACCAAAAAGTAACAGGATCAAAAAAGTAACAGGTAACAGGATCAAAAATGTTTATCACAGGGTAAAAACTTTGAACAAATCTTAAAAGCAGTCACTTACCTAAGATAGTCAAAATGTATATTGGACAGGCAGGAAGCATGCAAATTCCATTAGTTTTCCCCTTTATAAAAGCTTCTAAGGTAAAAGGAATAGGACAAGATATTTCAAAGCTGATTTAAAACAGCATGAAACCTTCCACAAAGCCTTACAGAGCTTGTAGAGAACAAAGTTAAACTTGTTAATATAATTTGAAAGATGACCTATTCAAAACTGGGAAGCATTGACCTTTTGCTCTATATTTCTCTATAATAGGAACAGATGACCTTATTTGCTACCAGAAGAAAATGCACTGGCCTAGAGGCTGTAACTACAAGAGTCTTTCATACAGACATTTTCAACATCCAACATCAGCCCTAAACTTCATAAGCTATCATATAGATAAAAAAGACAACTTCCAATTTATTTCTTCAATCACCCAATATCTAACCAAATATTCTAGTGCATTCAGATATATTAATGAGATGAACAATTTTATGGTGATTAAAAAATGATGATTTTATAGACAATAGAGGGAGGTAACATGCTGAAGTAAAAAGAGCATCGTCTTTGATGCAGACAGACATGAGTTCTAAGCCCAACCTTCTGTGGCAGTGAAATGGCCTTGCCCAAGTTATTTCATCTCTTAGGCTCATTTTCTCATCTTTAAATGTCAATTAACAATTACCTCAATGTTGTTTTAAGAACTAAATAAGATATCATATGTAAAATTCTCCTCAGAGTTCTCATTCATAAAAGGAACTCAATAACATGAAAGCTACAAGTATCATTATTTGAAAAGTAGACAAAGGCTGTTATGTAAAATGAAGAACCAGAGAACAGAAATAGTATTTACAACTGTTTAAGACATGTAAATTAAGTGAGAAATGACAACAGTTGAAGATGGATGGAATAGTGGGGGTCATGAGTAATTTTCCCTCCAAATATCAATTAAAACTAGGCCTTTTATTCAAAACTAGTAGTTTTACTATAATCGATGATTTTCACCATGATCATGAGGGCAAAATAAGAATTCTCAGCCAGCCTGATTTTTACAACCTTAGGAGGAGACAGTTAATAGAAAAAAGCAAGGATTTCTGATCTGAGGAGCAACATTATTGAGAAAATTTTATTTGCTCAATATTAAAACACCATGTTTTGGACACTGAGCAAATTGTTTACAAGATATATATATATCTACACATATAAAGATGAGCTTGCTAATGCACATGGTAGTTATAGTTTTAATATATTAAATTTCATGTATATGCTTGATGAAAAAAAATGCATGCAAAAGAGAAGCACAGTGACAAGAAGAAGGTCTCTCCTACTGCCATTCTCGCTGCTTTTACTCTAAAAGGTAACCAACCACTTGGTTGGAAAAGAACCTTACAGACTTTTTTCTATGTCTATAAACCTAAGTATAATTTTTATATATTTAATAATATTTCAACATTTGCTTTATAAAATGCCCGCAGTCATATTTTAGACAGGTGACATCTCTTTCCCCTCCCCAGATTACATAATGAAAAATCTTAAATGTAACAAGTATATGCCAAATAATGAACATCTGCTAGCAGGAAAGAATACAATACAGTTTTCTTGACCAAAGTTCTCTTTACATTTATATTTGGAAGACTGAATTATATAAGTCTTAATGAGATTAATGAGAAGTATTTCTGGGATATGTATATAAATGGTAAAATGCTAAAATAGTATAGTATTATTATAATATATAACTACTGATTAAATCTGAACTTAAGACATGTAAAATTCAAATATTTTTGGAAATGTAACTTTTTCATTGTTTTCTCATATAGAATATAAAAATAAGAGTATTGTTCTTGATATAACTGAACTAGAAAGGCAAACAATGCTCCAAATCAATAGGTTTGCTAATTTTATTAACTTTATTTTATTTTATTTTATTTGCTAATTTTATTACAAGCATAAGAAAATATATATAGTAAATTTTTCTCAATTTCATACATGCAGATTTTTTAAGGAATGCTAAAGGATAAATATCATAATCCCATTCCGCTAAGTCTTGGCACATAGTAGGTACTTAATGTGAATTAAATAAATAAAAGCAACTTAATATATATCCTTATTATATAATATCCTACATTTGTGACACCTATATTACAAGAAAACAGATTAACTTCAAGATTTTTATTTCTTTTTTTTTGAAATTCAAAAATTTTTAACTATAAGGCTTGTCTTTTAAGTAAATGAATTAAGAGGAAGGGTATATAATATCAGTAGTTTGTCAAAAATTTCTCTTCAAAATGTGAATATCGTATAGAGATTTAATCAGGTCTGTAAACAACAAATTCGTGTTGATTGCTTTTTCTAGTACTGGTTGGAAAGAAGCAGATAGGAAAAAATAAAGGAAAAGTAATCAGAAACATTTGATTCTTTCAGAAGTCAGTTAGCAAACTTTCAAAGGTAGCAGTTGACTTGGAGGCATGCGAGAGAAAAGTAGAAAGTTTTGGAGAAAGTGGGCCAATGAAACAGAAAATGGATTTACTTAAAGCCAAAAGACTGGTTCCCAAGAACAAAGTATTCTGAAGTCCAGAATAAATAAAATTGTTAGAAAGGAGAATAAGTGGTAATCAGCAGTTCTCTCTCATGGAAAAGCAACGGAGGATGAAGTAGATTTTGACACTGACAAGGAATGGAAGTTGGAGGAATGGGGAGTTAGAACAGAAAAGGTGGTTAAGTGGAAGACATTGTCCAATAGAGGTCTCTAGGGTCTGTCTGTGCAGAGAGAGAAAGGCACTGGGAGAGAAAGGGCTGCTTTTATTTTTTTAATTGAGTAAACTAATAAATACACATATATACCTAATCTATATACCTAATATATAATCTTTATAGATTTTACTTTATATAAATATAAATAAATGTGTATATAGTATTTGAATGATAAAAAGGATAATAAAATGGTAAAAATGTAATTACAGCAATTACAACTTCAGACCAAATAATACAGAGGCAGTAGTATTATACCCAATCTGTTATAATATTAGTAAGTCAGATGTAAGATTAATAACAGAAGTTTCCACAGTACATAATTAAATGTAGGAATTATTAACATAGAGACATTTATTTGTTACATAAGAACATTCTGACCCCTAGCATTTTGAAAAATATTTAAAATTAAGTGCTATAATATATACATTCACAAATCGATATTTAAAAAATACTTTGAATTGTGGTCATATTCATTTATAAAAACAGCTTGCGCAATTTAGAATAATAGAGTAGTTGTGGATAAAAATAGACTCTCGCAATCTCAGAAGTAAAGGATGTCAATGTTACTATTCTCCTGAAATAAACTAATTATTGCTGATTGAACCCTGAATTTGGAAATGTCTCCTGGTGGTTCAGGCAAAAAGGAAAGTAGATTGGTTAAATACTATTTAATCAAGAGCAAATTCTGTTTTCACATAGGCAGGATAGAAATCACAAATGAATAAAATTCACTTATTTTATAAATTTTCACTACCCATTTGTGTTAGAGATTTATATTATGTAGTAATAAAAAGATTCTTAGTATTTCTTAGTATTTATTGTTTGGCATAAAAGAGCCATACAAATTTATTTGTAAATGCAAACTTTTAAAAAAAAAAGAAGCTGAAGAAGGAAATTATTGCACGTCCTCTTTTAGAAGAAATCACAAGTGACATTAAGAGATAAAATCTATAGTTTATTAAAACTCACTCCTAAAGGGACAATTCTTGATTCTAGTCCACTGTAAGACACTAGTATAACAGCAAATGATAACCTAACCACATAAATGTGTGCTAAATTCCTTATGAAAATAATTGGAGTATACGTGTGTTTGCTTGCTCATATAATACATAATAAATTCTATCTGTATGTTTCCGTTAATCTTCAACCACCTGCCCTCAATCATTGCTTTTATTTCCCCCATCTAAAGTATGATTATTTCCACTTCAAAGAGGTGATCTTATTTATTTACAACCACTATGATAAAATAAGATTAACCTCTGAAATAGTCATAAAAGTATTCTAGAAATTACTATTTTAGATATAAAAGTTACTTTATTGGAAAAATATTCTTTAAGGGTCATATGTTTATGAGCACATTAAATCAATATGAAGAAATAGTACAACAAAATATTAGAATAAATTTAAATCAATGTATTTTCCATTAACGTGAAAATATTACCAAAAATTACCAATGAACATAGTTAACAGGGAATATTATTAACAAAATAAAACATAGAAAATGACTGAATGATAACTTGATTTATATTTAGCCACAAGTTAAATTTAAGTGGGTCCTATGATTAAAATATATAACATTAACAATTTTTCTAACACTACTGTGCTAAAGCCAAGGTATTTCTTCTAAAGAAGATGGTAAAGACTGTCAACTACCAGCTTGCTTACAAGAAAGATGTGATCATAAGCAACCAAATCAGACAATGAAAATGACAAGTTTTCATTTTCTAAATCTTCAACATATTTGCAAGTTTCTTTCCTCCTCTAAAAATTATCACATGATGAATCGCGATAGTCCACATAGAGTTAAAAAATGTGAGCCTGTTTTTAGAGCAAATCGGACAAAAAATAGAGAATAAAGTATCACCAATCTTGTGCTCTTTCCAAACAAACCCTTAACATCATACCTAACTCTCAAACCTCGTCAGCGATTACTAAATACTCAAGTATTACGTTAATCTTAAATGAAAAGACCAGGAGAAGCATGAGAGAAAAGCACATTACCAAACTGCCTCTGTAGTCCTCAGGGAACTTGTAGACCGGGATCTTGGCTTCATAATAATACTCATTTTGGAAAAAAAAAAAAAAAAAAAAAGGAAGAAAAAGAGAGAAAAGTCTTCTGATTAATACATTTCTGCTGTCTTTCCACGAAAAATGGTTTTAAATGTATTCCTATTCCGAGAGAGGGTGCTTGAAGAAATCCAAAGTTCCCAGAGTCAACTCCTGCCCCTCATCCAGAACACAGGGGTGCTTCTAAGACGCAGGAGTTCTTTCCTCTTTCATACTGAATTTACTCCAGCACTAGGCAGTTCGGAAGTGACAGTTGTTTTTTTTTTTTTTTTTCTGTTTGCATTGCCAAGGGAGGAACTGAATTTTAAATCTATTCTTCATCTGGTCACAAGGGAAACCAACACAGTGAAAGAGTCACTTGATCTTGCCTTTTTTGCAAATCCATAATAACAGGTTGAAAGGTTTCCAACACTCTAAAAGTACTCAGGTAGAGTGAAAGGAAAAGAAAATGACCGCGAAGTACCGTAACACCGGAGAGCTGTCAGGGAAGTTCCATTTCAGGGAGACCACAGGAAAACACTCTTCTCTGGGGAGCCAAGAAGTCAGCGAGCGAACAAAGCTCTCCACACTTCACTGGGTCCACTGTTTTACCTGTGAATGTAATTTCCGTTGCGTCCCCTGCTTTAAATCTGACTCCAAGCCTTTGTGAATGAGAACTATCATTCAATCTCGCCAGGCAGAAACTATTCCTCAAGGGCTGTATGACGTCTGTAGGAAGGCAGTTCAAAACACCACAGGGAAGTGAGAGACAGGAAAAAAAAAAAAAACCAGCGTGCCTGGCCTGGCCTCTTCAATTGCTGAAACTTATAAAGCTAAGGGGCAGACCAGATCAAAGACCAGGACTGTAAAACCAAGCACAGACTGGAGACCTCTCAAAAGTTATAAAACCATTTCCTCCTCTGGGAAATGAGGTGTCTGCGTTATTCAAGGTAAGATTCCCTGAGCCCTTTATAAGGAACACACCCCTTTGCCATTGCGTTGTTTACTACCTTCCAAAAAAAAAAAAAAAAAAAAAAAAAAAGTAATTTTCTCAAAGTCCTGCACTGAAAACTAAAATTTCTTGTCAGAAACAAAGTTAAGAGAACTTAAGGATTTAGCAGCTGTTCACTTGGAGCATACTTAATGAAATGTCACGCTTTGGGGCTCGTTGTAGAGATGCAAACTGCCACAAAAGT
>NW_006431912.1:1198743-1208296 GCF_000325575.1 Pteropus alecto
GTTTAAACTGAAAAATCTAATGAATTATTGCTGGACAAGTGGCTACATGTACTGAGGTTGTTTCCTTGCACAGTGTTGTCTAAATCTTATTTCTTTTGAAAATCATATGCAGATTTCATTGATTTCTATACATGAAGACTGGGTTTGCTAATTCATCAGATCTTCAGTGAAAAATGAAGCTCATGTTGTTATCAACTTAACATCTCTTACTGTGAAGACCAATTCCTGCCCCACCTCCTACATCTTAAATAAATACTGTTCTATTATAATAGACATAATCTAAACTGATTGGAATTGCTCCTAAGAGAAAGAACATTTGACCACCCTGGTTATCCCTCTGAATATTTGCACGGAGGATATGCATTCATTTGGGAATGCCAACTTCGGTTATTTTGGATGTGAATTATCAAACAAAAATAATTTAAGCATTCTGATTCCTTAAAAGATATTAGTTAGTACGTTGATTCTCTAGTCTGACGCGAACTTTGTATTTTTTTAGCATTTGCAGGCAGGATGTTGGAGTGTAGCTGTGACCCACCCAAAGGACTTGGAAAATAAATGTAGTAAGGCATCCCGCCAGAGGCTCTGGCTGTTTATTACAACAAACCATTCAACTCCTCCCCTGGTGCTTCAAGGTGCGTTTGTGATTTAGTCTCCTCTCGGTGACCTCCAGGCCTCTTAAGGTTAACTGGTTCTCATATAGTCGTCTCCTTAGGCTTTTCAGTTTTCCTGTGACTGCTCAGGGACATTCATATATTCTTAGCTCTGTCCCATAGTATAGTGATGGCACTTTAAGGCAGGTTAACCAATCATATATTTTTTTAGGAATTCAAAAGAAAGTTTGTGAGACTACTAATTTTTGAGAGGAAGGTGGCTTGTGGGAAGAGGTTTATCTTTATCTCCTTAGATTTTTTATATGAGAAAAGAAAGGAAAAAATAAACAGAGTAAAAGTAAGCAATTGCTATTATTTATTTGAAGCACTGTTCTCTTCCATGTAAGGTCTGTCAAATATCTCCTGGTTGCCATTTCAGGAAGAAAATGATTAATAATCAGAATATAATGTCTGAATATTATCTATTAAACTCTCCTGAAATAATGTGCCCTGTGTTCTACCATCCTCCAGACAGCTCTCTGTCCCAGTAAGATTATTTAGCTCACTGCCACTCCCTTCACTGTCACATACACAGAAGAGATAAATGCAGCCCCAAGTGCTTTTCCTTACTTGCTCAATGTTCCATATATTCCAAGAATCTAACTCTGAAAAACCTAGTCCACTGATTGGGTATCTCCTAAACACTGTATAATAGTCTCATAATGACTAATATATCATTTCTGTCCCCTAAGAAAAAATGTTTCAGCGGGGAATCTGAATGTATGCAACTAACCAGAATACTCAAAGCTTCTCGGATCAGCACACCAAGGTTGTCATTACAAAGAAAGAAAGATGTACAATATTATCAGGCCACTGAGATTTTGTTTGTTTGTTTTTACTTCTACCCCTAATATTTAAAGTAGTGACAGAATAAAAAATGAATAGTACTTATTTACTATTACAGTGTTTTCTCCATTCTAAGGCAATTTTTTACAAGAATATTTTTGAAATAATGTTTTGTAATCTGTGTCATATCTTTTTTCCTCTGAAAAGCTTTTCAGAATAGAGCAGATATGATATTGTCCTGCAAACTCCTGGTAGTACACAAGTATATAATGGTGTACAGGCTGACAAAGAAGCCTGATTCTAGGAGAGTGGATTTAGGAACCATGTGACCTTTGTCTTTAGGACTTTGGGGAACATGAATTTGATCTAGAAGCTGCTCATTTCTAGTATTTTTCTGATGTACCGAACTGTATAATGTATAGACTCCTATTTGACTATTGACACCACAGCATTTCAATGGACTGTAGTAAAGTTGCATAAGTTCATTGCGGTCATCCATCTATGCATATACTTTGTTGAATCAAACCACTATGTAGTATGATATTTACTAAACCTCAGTCATTTGGTCACAAAATCCACAAGTTTTGTCATATTGGAATACCATCCGTATCATTACTTATTTGATATTTTCCTTCATTGACTGAAACTTAAATAACATGTATTTAAAAGATAACTATTATTTTGAAATACTTTGCCCACTTTCAAATCTTCTGTCCTCTGAGTAAACTCCTATTTTCAGATTACAATAGATACTCTGTACTTTCTAATCAGTCATGAGCAGAGTTTTGAGAACCATGTCATAAACTAATATAATCTTCAGTCCTGTCAGGTGTGTTTAAATTCAGTACTGCAGGTATGTTAAATATCTTTTTAGAAAAAAATGACCATGGAGCTGCATTTTTTAAAGTTTCCTAGTATTCTATATTGTACTCTAACATTAATAAGAATAAGTCACTTTGAACTCTGGTAGCATTTCCTTGTTATTGAGGAATAATATGGTATTTTCCTTATCTGGAGGAGAATTACAAGCATTTTCTTATCTTATTACACTAGCTGGGTATACAATTGGATTTAAGGACTTTCCTATAGCCATGAACCCCTTTGGAACTAAATTCTTTAATTTCCGAGGAAAAACCCAGAGTAATATTTTGAAGGCTTCTGACCTTTAGGTTTCCTGCTTCTTTTGTAAAATGTCAGGTTAGAATAACAATCATCTCAGTTTTGATATAGTCCCTTTTGTTTAATTTTGCTATTGTTGCCTGTCTTCTGGTGTCAAATCTAAAAAAATCCTCTCCAAGAGCAATGTCAAAGAGCTTTTCCCTATTTCCTTCTAGGACCTTTCTGGTTTCAGGGCTTATATGTCTTTGATCAAGTTAATTTTTGTGAGTATAAAATAGGGGTGCAGTTTCATTCTTTTGCATGTGGATATCCAGTTTTTCCAACACTATTTATTGTATGTCCTTGGCACCCTTGTTGAGGATTGGTTGACCACATATGCATTGGTTTATTTCTGGGCTCTATTCTGTTCCATCGATCTATGGGTCTGTTTTTATGTCAGTACCACGCTATTTTAATTATTATAGCTTTGTGAAATAGTTGAAAATCCAGAACTGTGATGCCTCCAGCTTTGCCCTTCTCTTTAAAGATTGCTTTGGCTATTCATAGCCTTTTGTGGTTCCATGTGAATTTTAAGATTATCTTTTTTATTTCTGTGAAAAATGCCATTGTAATTTTGATAAGTATTGCCATAAATATTTACATCAAACTAAGAAGCTTCTGCACAGCAAAGAAAACCCCCAACAAAATTATTTTGGAGTCTGTACCCAATTGCTACGTGGGGTATAAAGGGCACTTCCCCACGCCTACAAACAATTCTTGGACACCAGCTGGGTGTCTGAAAATTCAACTCAGTTTTGAAACTGCCCACCTGGAGATAGTGTTAGATTCCATAGGTTAAACACTCAGTCCCAAAAGATTGCCACTCCCCCACCTTTTTAGATGCTAGTTCAAGTCCAGAATGTTACCCGTACTTCTGACAGATAGGCTATAAATGAGAGGTTCCCATAATCCTCCTACTTGGATTCCATTAACTTGCTAGACTGGCTCATAGAATTTAAGAAACCCATTTACTCACTAGATTTCTAGTTTATTATAAAAGGGTATAATTTAGCAACAGTCAGGTGGAAAAGATGCATAGGGCAAGAGATGAGGAAAGGGCATTGAGCTTGCAGCTTTCTCCCAGTGTGCCACTCCACCTCCATTTCCACATATTCACCAACCATGAAGCTCTCTGAACTTCATCCTTTTGGGTTTTTATGGATGCTTCATTACAGGCATGGTTGATTAAATCATTGGCCACTAAGGACTGATTCGACATCCAGTCCCTCTTCCCTCGCCAAAGGTCCCGTGGGGTTTGGGGATGAAAGTTGCAACTCATTAATCACAGGGTTGGTTCCCCAGGCAATCAACCCTCATCTTTAGGTTACATGAGGGCTTCCTGAAAGTCAGCACATTAACATAAAAGACATCTTCATGGCTCTTATCACAAGAAATTCCAGGAGTTTTAGGAGCTCTGAGCCAGGAACCAGTAGACAAAGATCAGATATTTATGAGAAATATATTTTGGTCATGTGAATGACCAAATACAGTCATGTGCCACATAATGACGTTTAGGTCAATGACAGACTACGTATGTGACCTTGGTCCCATAGGATTAAAATGGAGATGAAAAACTCCTATCACCTAGTGAAGTCATCAGGCAATGCATTAGTCATGTGTTTGTGCTGATGCTGGTATAAACAAACCTACCTCACTGCCAGCTGTACAAAGGTAGAGCGCATACAATTATGTACAGTATATACTTGATAATGATAATAATTATGTTACTAGTTTATATATTTTTATATCCTATATTTTAAAAGTTATTTTAGAGTATACTCTTTCTACTTATAAAAACGAAGCTGTAAAACAGTATGCCGTGAAAGGCCTATGGCAGCCTCACTTATCTTGTGTTTACCGAGTCCCTTGATTGCATCATTTTCTCTTGAGCTTGATTTAATCTTGTGTTGTTTTGTAAAGTAACATGCTGTACATGTTTGTAGCCTAAGAGGAATAGGCTATACCATATCATCTAGGTGTGTAGTAGGCTATGACATCTAGGTTTGTGTAAGTGCACTATTTGATGTTAGCATAATGACGAAATCACCTAGTAATGCATTTCTGAGAATGTATTTCCATCTTTAAGTGATGCATGACTATATTTCTTATAAATCACAATATTAAAAAAATGAAAAAGAAAACCTATAAATGTAAGAAGATATTTACACAGGATATATTTGATAAGGTGCTAATATTGATACAACTCAATAGCAAAAAAAAGTTATACAATTAAAAAATGGGCAAAGGGCCTGAATAGACATTTTTCCAAAGAAGTCATACAAATGGCTAACAGGTAAATGAAAAAGTGCTTAACATCACTACTTATCAGGGAAATGTAAATCAAAACTACAAGGAGACATTATCTCATACCTGTATTGATGGCTTTTATCAAAAAGACAAGAGATAAATGCTGATGAAGATGTGGAAAACAGGGAACCCTTGAGGACTGTTGGTGAGGAGGTAAGTTGGTACGGCTACTACGAAAACATTATGGAATTTCTTCAAAAAATTAAAAATCGAACTATCATATGACCCAGCAATTCCCCTTCTAGGCACATATCCAAAGGAAACAAAATCAGTATCTCAGATGTCTGCATTCTCATGTTTGTTGCAGCATAATTCTCAATAGCCAAGATATGGAAACAACCTAAGTATCCCTCCATGAATGAGTAGGTAAAGAAGATATGAGAAAAAAGCACAGTGAAATGTTATTCTGCCATTAGAAAGAAGAAAATCTTGCCATTTGGGACAACATAGATGAACCTGGAGAATGCTATAATAACTGAAGAAAGCCAGACAGAGAAAAACAAATACTATGTGATCTCACTTATATGTAGAATCTAAAATAAAGGGAGAGAGAGAGAGAGAGAGAAAAAAAAAATCAAACACATAGAAACAGAGTAAAATAGTGGTACTAGGGACTGGGAGTATGAGAAATGGAGAGACACTGATCAAAGTGTACAAGCCATTAGTTATAAGAAGAATAAATTTTGTGGATCTAATGTACAGCATTGTGACTATAATTAATACTGTATTGTATATAGTACTTATAATTTGCTAAAAGAGTAGATCTTAAGCATTCTCCCCACAAAAAAATGGTAACCATGAGGTGATGGATGTGTTAATTAATCTGATCATGGTAATCATTTCACAATGTAGGTATATATCAAATCATCACATTGTACATTTTAAATATATACAGTTTTGTTTGTTAATTATATGTCAATAAAGCTCAGGGGAAAACAAGGAGAAAGATTGACAGTATCTTTTGTGATATAATATCAAAAAGCTAGAAAGATAACAGCTGATTATACTTTAGCAGTAGAATAAAATAAAAAATAATGATGAGAGCATAAAAAATGACATAAAACGCAAATATAATAATGAAAATTATCAAAGCCAAAAACTAGTTCCTTGTAAAGAATAATATATTGACAAATGCCAAGCAATACTGATCAAGAACTAATCTGAGAAAACACAAATTGTCAATATCAGTTCCTACAGACATGAAAAATAATGAAAATATATTATGAATAACTTTCTACCAATAAATTTGAAAACTTAAGCAACATGGGCAAACTCTTGAAAAACACAACTAACAAAATCAACCAAAGAAATGAAAAAAATAAATCATTCTACATTGATTACAGATTGAATCTGTATTAAAAATTAATTAAAATCAATAAAGCTTTCACAAATACCAATAAAAATAATCATGATTATTTAATAATCACCTTCAGAGTACATTACATACATTTTCTTATTCATTACAATAACCTTGCAAGTTAGGTGTAATAATATTAATTTTATGAATAATGAAAACTTAGTAATTTATTAGAAGTCACATCACTGGTGATATAAAAGTATTTAGATCCAGATAAATCTGATGGGTGTGTAATATGTATATGTGAGAGAGAAAGAGAGGAGGGGCTGAGGAGAGGGAAAAAGAGATGGAGATTAAAAATTATTACTATATTCTTGGGAATTGTTTTTAAGCCATCCATCCTCTTCAGTTGGACGGTAGCAATCAATGAATAGCCATTAAAAGTGGTATGTGTGTGTTACAGGTGTAACGATGGATATATTTAACAGCCATCAAATTTTAGGTCTTCAAGATATCCAAAATTAAACAATCTGAGTTCACTGTTCTTGTTTCTCATTTCTAGGCCTATAAACATTGTGATGAGGTATACATGATATCATGAGTCTGTTGGCCATAAAGTGCGATGAGGTCTTTAGCTATATTCATAACATGGGTAATGGTGGTTGGCTGTTACCTATACAACAGATGGTATTTTGAGTGCCTTCTTGAGTAATACTGGCTAATAAATGATCATTTTAAAAGATAAAAATATGTGAGACTTCTGATAATGCACAGATTTCAACATTTGTCAACAAATTACATCGTCTATTGACAAGTGCAGAAAACTAATTTTTAAAACTAGAATGAACATTTCTGTATGGGAATGCATTTTGTAATTGACTTTTAGAAATTTGCACTAATTCATAATATTAGATTTCAAAAATCATTGTAGGTCTCAAATAAAGTATCTAATTTAAAATTTCATAAATGCTTTCCTATTTCCCTTGTACTGTATATTATATTCACCAGATATTTATGTAATGAAAATATATAAATATAATACATTGATATAATAAAAAGATTTTTTGAAAGAGATAAAAAAACTAGAAAAAATACATTGCCAAATGAAGTCCTTCCTTTAATGTTTTGAAATGAATTGAGGTTAAAATAAGATTTGGAAAATAATCTATCAGAAATAAATGCATACAGAATGTGCTTTAATGATAATTTAATATCTGATGCAATAGACAATGAAAAAATTGATTAGAAGGAAAACTTTCATCAAGTCTATTTAATTTACATTTTTTGACAACATTTTTCCTGTCTATGTTAAAAGTAATGGTAAGATTATCTGGGCAACTCAAGTAAGTTTTTTTTTGACCACATACTACAACTAAATTTTATTTAATATAAAAGGTCTGCTCTTTGAGACAAAAACAATTGATTAGGAAGTGTATACAGGATCAGGTTAAAAAAATAGCCTTTGGAGTCAGACTGTCTGGGTGAAAATCCAAACTCCATTAATGACTAGTTCTTTGATTAAGTTACTGAAACTTCTCCAAGCCTGTTTCTTCAGCTATAAAAATGAAGACACAATAGAGTTTTGTGAGGATTAAATGAGACATGTAAAATCTTGGCAAAGTGTTTGGCATATAGTAAGGGCTCAATAAATAATACTAGTAAAAATAAGTTTTAAAAGAGGAGATAATGAATATAGAGAAAAGCAACTTTAAAATTTAAAATATATGTTACTGTAGTACTTTGATTAAAAATAATTGTTCTGTGTTTAATCTTAGTTCACACCCTGACCCCCTGACTCCCTTTATTTAATAGATTGTAAACAGTTTTCCTGCCTCCTGACTTAAACATCTAAGGTTTGTTCTCTGTATTGCCTTTAGATTATCTTTCAAAGACACAAAACTTAAATATTAAATCCCCTGCTTAAGAATTTTCAATAACTTCCTATTCCTTACAAAATCAATTATAGCCTTCTTTGTGTGTTAAATGTAAACTTCTACCACTTAGGTGTAATCTATTGTTCAGCCTTGTCCTTGATAACTAATTCTTCATACCCTATAATGGCACCCACACAACTGTACATGTCTTGTCCCAAATCTGCTGTGCTATTTCCCTTGCTTGATGAGTTTTCCACCTTCTTCACCTTTTTCTGAGAGCAAACACCCTACTCACACTTCAAGATCTAACACAAGCAGCAGTAAAGGCCAACTAACTCTAAGACAAACTCAGAAGTTGTCTCCTTAGTTTCATTCAATATGTTAAAATCTTAGGTTAATGTTGATTATTATGATAATTATGTTTTACTTGTGTGTAATGTATTTACAATGTGCAGCAGCACACAATGGAAATTATAGGGACATCAGGGTTCCATAGCTACTGTTCAGCCACTGATTTTGACTGTGTGACCATTGAAAACTTAATCTAAGTTTCAATACCTTCTTTTATAAAATCGGACAATATAGAACAATATATGCATCTATCTTCCTTCCAGGGCTGTTTTGGTAGTAAATAAGAAAAGATGTTGCCCCATCTACAATCCCAAGCTTTTTATCATTCACTTCCAGATCTTTGCATATGCTTCTCTGGAAGCATTATCCTTCTTCCCTTTCTCTGTCTCTGTCTGTCTCTCTCTGTCTGTCTCTCTCTGTCTCTCTCTGTCTCTGTCTCTGTCTCTGTCACTCTCTCTCGCTCTCTCTCTCTCTCTCTCTCTCTCTCTCTCTCTCTCTTTGGGGTCTGGAATTGATTCAGAAGTCAACTCCCCAAGTTCTGCTGCTTTTCAGTCTGAAGTAGATGCCCTGTCCCAGTCAATCTGTAGATTCTGGTGCTAATTCCTCCCAGAGTGCTTGAGCACCACAGTGTGATTCTTTCCTCATCTGGGGAAGGGAAAGGGATCCTGGCTTCCCATCCTTGTATTCCCAGTGTCTGACCATGAACAGACACTTGGACCTCCATAATGTTGTGAGTTCCTTGAAAACAGGGGGTCAGAGGTGGGGGTAAAGTTTATTCTTCTTTGTATTCACAGTACCTAGCACAATATCTGGCTCACAGGGTGTTTATCTAACAGCAAAATAAATTTTTTTGTCAACAGTGGCAGATAAGCTTCTTAACAAAATTTCTTCCCGTGCCCTTTTGTGGCATATGTCTTATAGCTGGACTTAAACTTCAAAAACTGAGTCTTGCTTGTCTTCTTTTTTATAAGCCTCTACCCCTAAAGCTACTTTTGGCACCTCCTTTACCAAAACAGAATTTCTATGTCCTTACAATAAAAATTGTCTCTCAAAGAAAAAGAAACTGGGTAAGAAAAAAACTGAGAGAGGTATTAAGCAGGCATTGATCTGACCCCAGTATCATCATT
>NW_006431912.1:1208497-1222748 GCF_000325575.1 Pteropus alecto
AAAGAGTCTTATATTTAGGAGAAACAGCTTTAATCTGGAGAAGCTATTATGTAATGTGCTATTCAACCCAGAGAAAGTATTTGAATTCTAATATGGACTTTTTGGAAGCTCAATTCAAAGGAATGACTTTTCCAGGAAGAGTTTCCCCACATCTTGGCAGAACAACAGGAAGATGCTTGTGGCATCCTATAAAATTTGCCAAAGTCAGTCACCCATCTGCCTGTGAAGGGATGGAAAAGTTACATTCTTGCCAATTCTCTAACAAGCTAAATTTGGAGCCACTCATAAGTGTTTTACATGTATTAGCATATTGACTTTTACATCAACCACAAGAAGATTTTTTATACCCATTAATCAGATGAGGGACCTGAAGTACAGAGTGCTTCCTAGCTAGTTTAGTGAAAGAAGCAGACCACAACTCAGGCCTTCTGGCTCAAGAAGAAGAAATCTGAAAATGACAGGTAGAGCTTCCATTCAATGAGTGCTCACCCTGTGCTAGGCATTGGGTAAGATGCTCTGCACATGTCATCTCATTTAACATTTAAAACAAAATCATGAACTAGGTACTATAACGTCCTCCACTAAACAGTGGAGATCTAGAGGATATTAAGGAGTATGTTTGAAGCTTTAAGCTGGGACTTAAATTTGCCTGTTAAGAGAGCCAAATATCTTCGGAGGAAAACTGGGACCACAAGAACTAAACAAATAGCATCACAAATAGCATCTTAACAGGAAAATTTTTTAAATCTTGTTTAAACCTATTTAAGAAATACACAAAAATGACAGGATGAATAAACTTGTCACCCCTGGTAACAGTATTATTTTTATGGACATGACACTGAAATCATTAGAAATTAATCATTATTTTTATTCTAGGAGTAAAAACTTAAAAATATTTCAAGTATTTAGATACCAGACTGCAGGTATATATATAAATGTGGTATTCAACAGTAACTTTTGAAAAAAACATGCATTTCAATTTTACTATGTTGGTTTTTTTTCCCTCAAAATGAAGACAAATTATCTTTCCTTATTCAAAAATGATTTCTATAGGTATATTATATTTACAGTTAAATTTTGTTTTTAGAACAGATAGCTCCTACATACAGAACAGGAAAGAAAACTTAGATACTATTTAACCTGACCTTGTATATCAATTTGTGTTCTGGGGAGAAAGAGAGCCTGTTCATTCCAGGAATGCAGTCAACTCTAAAAAAATACTTGCAAACAACACAGAACTGTGATTTTCAGAACTTCTCTAGTGTGTTCCCTGTGTTCTAAAAGAGAGTGCTTTGTCTGATATTTTTGCAAAAAATCCCTGAGTCTTGAGGATAATAATTGGCAGAAGTCTCCTTATAGAAATTTGAAGGCAAATGAGCTAGAAGAGATAATGCCCAAATCATCTTCTGGGAAGATGGTTATTCCATATGAGAAGAGACTAGGAAAAAGCTCTCCCACCCAAGCCCATGAAATTTAAGTCTTCAGTCAGCTGACAGTTCTTCCACGAGTCAGGTTCCCCCAGCACCAACTTTATTCCTTGGTTGACTCACAGACTTCTCTGCAAATAGTTAATTTTTTTCTTGAGTTGCCTTATAGCAATTTTAAATTATAATTAAAGTGCAGCGATTTAGAATATCAATACAATTTTTAAAAAGTTATTTTAAAAACAGCAATCTTGCGAATGGGTAGTAGCTTAGGCAGAGCTGTTTAACACCTTTGTAGGCCACACTACACATCATATCTGACATATCAAAATGGACCCACTTCCCACATTATACAATATTTTTGTTATAAAACCTAGAAAACATCTTTATAATTTTGCTTTTGAAATCATTTGGCTACTATTAAACTCATTTAACTAATGACTGGCCTTAATTTCTCTGTAATCATCCAGGATGCTCAAGAAAACTTGTGAAGTAAAAAAATATTCAGCCCACAAGTTTTTTTTTTCAAATGTAATAAAGTTTTTTATGAATACCTATTTGATAATTATTAAAATTGACATAGTTATTCTTTGAACATTTAATTAAACTTTAATCATGATTTTATAGTTGTCTTTTTTTTGTATTTGGGAGTTAATTACTTTATTTTTCAGTTCTCAAATATTTCCATAGGCCCATAAAAAGCTCATAGGCTCTAAATATAGACGACCACATTATGTGCCATGGGCAACATTGACCTGGCGATGGAATCTGGGAAGAAAGGGAATTCTGGCAAGAAGTGATTCACAAAGGAGACATATTTAGTATTTCCAGATAGTGTGCTATTCCTTGCAGTACTTTGATAATTATGAGTTATACTTTACTTTGCTAATGAGATGAAGTAAGTCTTCAAACATTCACTGCAGGGACTTACTCATGATCCAGCTCATACTTGATATCACAGATGATAAAAAAACACAAGATGTGGTTGCTACTCTTGAAGATCTAATAGTTTAGTTGAGAAGACAAATACTATTCTACTTAAGGTTTTCTCTATAATAACTAAACATATGAGATTGTGAGAGAGTGAATCCAGGGTTTGGGTACTCGAAGGATCAAACTAAAACAATAATACTATTGTCTGGTTGTATCAAAATCATGTGTTAAATTGTTCTTTAAAATACCTGATGTGACTTATAAACTAAGACAGTTGCTGGGGCCCCAGCATTATTCCCATAGTGGAGGAAGAAGTATGAGAGTCCTAATGAGGGCTAACTTTTTTACTGTCTTTTTTTACTCATTTTACTCAATCCCAGGAATATAGTATTGAACTGGGGTTAGGTTTCCATACCAATTACAGAAAGTGGAAACATGCACAGAAGATTTTAGCCCCAAGTGAAACAGGTACATCTGAGTTTAATTCTCTGGCTCCTGTTCTGTTCGATTGATTCAGTGGGTATTATCAATATTTTTTCTCTGAAATGAACTTTGTTTTCTAAGAATAAATGGAATGTGTTCTTTGCAATAGCTTTATGATAGTCAACAGAGTTCTCAACACATTTTCCTCACTTTTGTTGTTAACTGATAGGTCCTATAATGGAAATAATGTCTTCAGTAATGCTGAGAAATTCTTGCCCTTCTCCAACTACGTTTGAGCGATTCTCCTGACTCAATAGGAATTACACACCACTGGGCACAATCTGGCTGCAGCGTCACTGTATGAATCACCATTTCCCTCTAAGCTCTGCAACAGCATGAAAAAGTCACCACCACACTCTCCTGTCCTGGAGAAATAAACTGGTAAACAATCTGTCTCTAGCTCCTTAGACATCATTTTTGAGAACATTTGTCTTCAACTATTAGCTGACATAACTGGAAAAAGAAGAAATGGCTATACAGAATTTCAATTTACCCTGAGAAAATGCCTAACAGTCTTTAGGTTTTGTAAAATAACTGTGAAAACTTTATGCTGACCTTTGATAGCTAGTATAAGGAGAGACCTAAGTAGAGCCTGTTCTTGGGGGCAGCCAGTCTCACTAAAAATTATTTTAAAAAATAAAGAGTAAAACCCTTTTGTGTGAGGGATCATTTTAGCAGGGCCACAACATCTGTCTGTGCCAGCTATGCATTGTATAACTATAGGAGGAACCATTTACACAAACCACAATGAAAAATGTGTCTTTGGAATTATGCAAAATGGAGGTTCTGTCTTTAGGTTGATCAAATAATGAGGTGATGCAACTATATTTTTCATCCTTAAATAGATCTCGAAGGCTCAAATTGAACCACTGAGGCTAATACACTGAGCTATACAGAGAAAGCAGCATCGGATAGTGGTTAGAAACACCTTGGAGTCAGAGTGACAGAGTATAATTCCCAACTTGGTCCCTTACATGTTGCTTTACTTTTCCATGCTTCAGTTGGCTCAGTCTTAAAGTGGGTATAATCGGGGTGGTTGGGAGAATTACATTAAATGATACAAGTAAAATGCTTAGTTGTTGCTCAACACATAGTCAAGGGCTCAATAAATGTTAACTCTTACTATTAAAAAAGTGTTTCTCTTTTGTTCAATTGTTAGAATTTGCTCTGGAATTAATAAATTACTACAGATGTACTATTATAATTCTGCTTCAAGAGTATTTATGGTTCCAGAAGGAAACATTTTCTTTGTGTCTTTTAAGGCTGAGGACTCAGAACAGTTTAACAGAATTTTGTGACTGTTGTTAAGAGTTTTAAAAAGTTTGTTTTAGGAGTTGTGTCTCCTGGATTCTTTCAAATGTAGTTATCACTGAAGGCTAATAGAAACCCAGAAATCTTCAGATATTAATGGAAAAAGAAGCATTTTTAAAGCAAATGGGAGCAAAAGCCACAAAAATAATACTGTCCCTTCCTTGCACTTTTTCTTTCCGGTGGCACCGAAAGCATGGCAAAGGGTCATTGAACCATTTGAAGATTTTTATTGGGGTAATCAGATGTTCATAAAAAGATACTCTTTAAGAAGGAGTAGCTCATCTTCCAGAAATGAGAGGCCAGTGTGACTAACTTTTCTAATTTGTAAAGAGAAATTTAAAATTATGTGAGACATCTTCCTATTTTAAATGTTTGTGCTAATTCAAAATTTAAAAAATACTGCCTGGCCGACACTGTGAAGTCAAACAAAATACGTTTGAGGTAGGAGTGGGGGTTATGTTACCAGATTTTCTTTTAACCACTGTTTAGGACTCATTGATTTACTATTTTATTAATCTCAGAGAAACTCCTTTATGTAGAGTGTCTAATGCAACAGTGGGCTAATAGCAGATATTTATATTTTAATAGTAGGTATAAAAAATAACAATCACTTAACCCAGTGAGATTAATTTTCAATGGTAAATATTTCAGGCCTTTAATGAAGAAATTTGAGGAGAATTAATTATGATGAAATAGCAAATGCTTACTGCATCCATGCATAAAACCAAATCCTAGTGGACTTAATTTTTTTGAAATTTCATTGTTATTTTTAGTTAATTGTTAACTAAAGTCTTAAGTGACTAGTCGAATGAGTAATTTGGTTAGTTAAACAAGAGAAGACAGAAGGAAACCAGCATTTATTCAACACCTGTTATCTACTTGGTTCTTTAACTAAATTTTCTCTTCCAATATTCAAAACAACCCTTTAAGGTAGTTATAATTATTTGTTATTTTGCAGATGTAAGTTGATGTTTGGAGAGGTCATGCTTAACCTTTTTGAGCCATTCTCTTACACATCTTACACAATTAATGTTGATGTTGCCAAATATTAATTCAAGATCTGGTACAGTTATCAATCAGTAATACATACACACATGAGTGCAAATACACACACACACACACACACACACACACACACAAATTTACTCTCCAGCATTTAAAAGCAAGTTTAAATTCACTAGGCTGGACAGGGTCAGCTGCCATGTTAATTCAGAAAAAAGAATTTTGTGCAGATAAATAAAATTTTTTGCCTTAATTTGAGTCATCATGTGTCATCGTTAAACACTATATACAGTACATATAGTAACTGGGAACTCATACTTTCTTATGTCTACCAAAAAGTCAACGTAGAGTTGGGAGTATAATTAAATGTAAATAGGTGAGTTAACCCTTCAGGTTTTTTAATAGAAGAGATGAGGGTCTGATAGTGTTGGAGTGAGAGGGGTCAACAGAGATTAGAGGAGGATTAAGAGATGGCAAAATCTGTCTTGATTTCAAAGGAAATTTAGAGTAGAGAGTTGAAAATAAAACTAGTTCATACATTTCCACAGCAGCTTCACAGTTAACAACTTATAAGGGAAATACCAACACTGTGACATTTGTTAAGGGTTCCACAAATGTAAGATGTGTCCTTCCAAGCAATATCAACTGTAAATATGATATTATCAACTTAATCCAATGCCTCATAAATCCCAAATAAATACTATCTAGAGTAGTATCACATACTTATGAAGATATATCAGTAAATATTTATGGGTTGCCGTGATAGACAGAAATAAATAAAGAAGTAGTGCTTGCTTCAAGGAATTCATAGTCAAAAGAGGGGACAAATAGTAAGAAACATATGCCCATGAAAAATACCACATTATTGTCTTTTATTCACTTCATAGGTCTTATATATTGGGAAAATGGATGAATAAATGAATTGACACAGATCAGGCCCTGAGGAGTAAGTGGAACTTTTAAAGTTCCCTCTAACTGGGAATTCTAGGCCTTCTTTTTTTGCTATGTTGCTGAAATGATTGAATTACTCATAGGCAGAACTTTCTCTTTTTCTTCCTAAATCAAGAGAAAGTAAAATTAATCATGAGGGTTATTTTGTCTTTTATTTGGTGAAATCACATTTTGGTTGGTAAAGAAACAATAGTTTTACCACTTAGCTCTAGAAGTGGTAATTGAGAGTGACTTTTAAGGAATACTTTCTATAGATTTCAGAAGACAAACATTTTGTTTTAAAGGTTTATAATACAATGAGTATTTTAAAACCCATTATAAATAAACAGCCTGTAGAAAAATATCTTTAAATTTCACCCCAAGCTTATTTCAAATGGCAGTCTACAGAGAATTTTAAGTATACATATATACACACACAATTGATTTTCCGATAAATTAAATTAATTTGATTTATTCTTATTAAGATCATCTTTGATGTTACGTATTCAAATGCCTAAATACTAATACAAAAACAATAATAGTTTTGTTTAAAGTTTTCAAACACATACAACGAAACAAGGCTTGATTCAAAATACTTGTATACACAGGCACTTGAAATTAACTCAGTATCTCTGACCCTCATAGGGGTGGGTATTGATTCCTGTCCTCTGAACAACCACCTCTAAAAGCTGGTTACTCCAAAAACCTGCAACTCCTTGCCTGAGAGGTTTTTTATTTGGTTTTGGTTTTGTTTTTTTGTACCTGTGAGTCTCTGCCTACGGACTATTTCTAGCTATAGTTACATGCTTGGCCTCAAAGTAAATAAATCAGAGTGGTAGGTTGTTAATAATCCCCAGAAACAGGTGAGGGATGAGGGAGTTGGTGGGTAAGTATTGTAGCTTCCTCATCCAATGGATGGGATAATTCTGAGGAGTGATTCATACACAATGTCTTGCAGAGTGGATTCAGCTCCACTTTCCCACTGTGGTAACTGTGTTAATGATGGATAATTTCTTTCCTTCCATTCTCTGTCTCACTTCCTTACTCCTTCATTCAAGTTTCATAAACTTTCTAATTAAACTACTTGTGCTCCTTGTCTCAGGGTCTACTTCTGAGGGGGAACTTAGACCAATATATGCCTCTTCCACTATCTTATGGAACAAAAGAAGACTTTGATTGGGGCTTAGAAACTATAAATGAAAGCCTATTAAAGCGAGTTATATTTGTTTGTTCTTTGTCAGATACTACAAAATGTTACCACTTTACACCGATAAATTGTCTAGTTTTCTCAAGTCCCTCTTTTCTCTATATTCCTGCTCGTCTTTGTCATTTGTCTTTTTCAAACTCTGATTGAAATATATATATTGCTTACAGATTCACTGTGTTTACTACATGAACCAAAAATATGCTTTATTTGTATATATTAAAGATCACATGGATAGCTCATATGTTGGCAAGCAAATATGTTATTTCTAGAAGAAATAGTAATGTTAATTTATTCACGTGGGCCTCAATCATTGTTGCTCTGAATCAGGGTATTTCCTGACAGTGTGAACAAACACACACAAACACACATACACACACAAACATCTCTACACATGTGTACATGTTTGAGATATACCCCTTAATATTACGAATACACTAAATGTACTAATCAATCAACAATAAATTCTAAATTCAGAGTTAATGTCTGAGTCATATCCATATCCATTTTGAACAATGTTTTACTTCCTTAAGTTAGAAAACAAAACAAAAAACATGGAGCCACCATAGATTCATATTAGATTAATCATTAATTAAAGCCAGATTTGACAGAATGGTTCCTGAATCTCCAATTATTTATAGCAAGTACTTTAACTTGGAGAGAGGACAAGGACAGCTTTTTTTCAAATGTCTGAGACCAGTAAAGGACCTTTCTGACTTGTTTTCTCCCTAAATCCCTTAGGAATAAAAAAGCCCACCATGAAATGGTGATGCAGAGGGGAGAAAGGAAATAGACCATTTGGTGTGAAATGGATCTCCATTCTGCTGAATGGGAGGGGGTTTTGAGGAAGTTTGAGTGTGTGTGCGTGTGTGTGTGTGTGTGTGTGTGTGTGTGAGAGAGAGAGAGAGAGAGAATGAGAAAATAAGAGAACAAATAAAACTAAAAATTTTCAGACCTCTCACAATAACTTAAGTATTTAATTAAAAGGCACACGAAGGTAATAGCACAAATCTTCACATGATGAATGCTTGCAGCGTTAGAGCTATGGAGCATTGCAATCATGAAGGCATATTGGGGATCTGGATTTAGATTTAGAATCGGTATAATCACGAAGTTTATGACATTTTGAAAATTATGTTTTTCTTTACATGTTTATGATCACTAAAACTAGTCTTTTAAAAATATATTACCTGGGCTTTTTCTTTGAATGTTGAATTTTTTTAATGTTATAGAGTTAGGAAGAATCTCCTTGACATTGTTCTGGCAATAAGTTTTTTGGATATGGCACTCAAAGCACAAGCAACAAAAGCAAAAATAAACAAGTCGAGTTACATCAAATTAAAAAGACTCTGAACAGCAAAGAAAATAATCAACAAAATGAAAAAGCAACTCATGGAATGAGTGAAAATATTTGTAAACTACATATCAGATAAGATGATAATATCCAACATATATAAGGAACTCATATACTTAGTAGCAAAAATAATGAATACTCTGATTAAAAATGGATGGCAAACCTAAATAGACATTTTTCTAAAGAAGACATACAAATAGCCAACAAATTCTTGAAAAGTTACTCAATACTACTAGTCAACAGGGAAATGCAAACCAAAACCAAATGAGATGTCACCTCATACCCGTTAGGATTACTTTTAGTAAAAAGGCAAAAGATAACAACTGTTGGCAAATGCTGGAGAAAAAGGAAGCTTTATACACTATTAATGGTGATGTAAATTGGTGTAGCCATTATGGAAAACAATATGGAGGTACCTAAAAAAACACAACTGCCATATGGCCCAATCCCATTACTGGGTATGTATTTAAAGGAAATAAAATTACTATCTTGAAGAGCTATTTGCACTTCCATGTACATTGCGGCATTATTCACAATAGCCAAGATATGGAAACAACCTAAGTGTCTGTTCACAGATGAACAGATAAAGAAAATGTGGTACATATGCACAATGAAATAGTATTCGGCCATGAAAAAAGGAAAACCTGTCATTTGCAACAACATTGATAAACTTGGATGACATCGTGCTAAGTGAAATAAGCCAGACAAAGAAAGACAAATACTGTATAATCTCACTTACATGTGGAATTCAGAAAAGTCAAACTCAGAAGCAGAGTAGAACAGTAAATACCAGGTACTAGGGGAGGATAGAGAAGATGGGGAGATGTTGATCAAAGGGTACAAACTTTTAGTTACAGGATAAATGAATTCTATAGACTTAATGTACTGTATGATGATTATAGTTGATAATGCTGTATTGTATATGTGAAAATTGTTAGAGAGTAAATCTTAAGTGATCTCATCACACACACACAAAAATGGTAACTATGTGAGATGATAGATGATTTCGTTAAATTGATTGTGTAATCCTTTCGCCGTGTATATGTATGTCAAGCCATTATGTTGAACACCTTAAGTATATGTAATTTTTGTTTGTCAATTATACCTCAATAAAGTTGGAAAAAAGAGATGATCATGTTCTAGAGCAAGTGAACACAGGTGTATTTTGGGTTAGAAATGGAGAAGAAGGAAATGTATAAAAGATTAGATGCTTCGGCAAGTTAAAATATATAAAGCTCAGAGTAAATTTCCATCTTGCTGCTGAATTATATGTAAACTGTACTCAGGTAGGCAGAAGGAGTAGTGGGGAAATCATTTTGGTTTGTGGGGAAGAGGAAAAGGCTGATTTTTTAATTTAATTAAAATTTGATTAAAATTTTTTTAATTTTTTAAAACTACCTAATAACTTATCCACAGATACAGCTCTGAATAATGAGTTCTAGAATGTGGTTAGTGTCTGTTCCAGTTGTGGATGGAAGAAGCAATCTTCACCAAACTTAATTGATGATGGCTGTGAAACTTGACATTGTAACTGGACTGAGGTAAACAGATGCATAGTAACCACTGGACACCTGTCTTTCTCAGCTCTGTGAAAACTCTGCTACTTTACACATGATCAGAGGTAGAGAAATGAGAAAACTTGTCTTTAGACAATTAACTTCAAAACCTGATACCAGGTTCAAGTGCTGCCATCCTGTCTCAGTGGAGTATTTCCAAGTCTACTCTAGAGATTGAGATTATGGTCACTCAAGAAATGCTGGTCATGGTGCTATAGGACAGGCATACGCTGTTCCTTTAGCTGCCAATCCATGCTGGCAATTTGAGACTTAGCAGGCGATGACATTCTCTTTTCAAGTACCAGCTGTCTCTGGCAGGCCCATACACATCGTAGCCAAAGAAGATGTTTCTCGCACTTGCTTAGACTTTGAGAGTACCCACTTACTTGGTGGGCAGCAATTGGCAAGAAAGAAGAACTTCAGCCAAGAAGTGTTTTGAGAAGGCCCATTCTTGCTCTTCAGAAGCAACTGAATTAATATCACTTACTGGAGGAGGCAAACGAGGCCAATGTGCATGCGTTATCTGCCTTCATCAATCAGTGGGAGGGAGACTAGTCAATGATTTTTTTCAACTCTATCAAAATCAATTAACATGTTGCTACACTTAGATAGAAGTGCCTAGGCTGGGGACCAGTGGGCTTCCTCAACAGCCTTTTTATTAAGGGGACATTTTTTAGGTTCATCCCACTTTACATCTCTGCAACATTATATGATACCCCAAATTACTGGCCAAATTACTGGTCTAATAAAAGATCACAGCCTCTCCAGGCACACAGAGTCAATTTATGTCTGAATTAGTTTGGTTTTATATATATACACACACATACACATACATATGCAATGACTTAAGACCTTGGCTCACCAGGCACAGGCAGTGAATTAGCAGGAATACATCATGTAAGGACAATGGGGCATGAGCGACAGAAGGGCAGGAGATACGTTGCTCATAGGAAATAAAAAATTCTAAAGCCCAAAGTATTTCCTTTCATTTTTTCTATACAGTTCCCTTGAGGTTATGCAGCTGGATATTCTCAGAGCTGAGAGTGGACTGGCTTATTATAAACTATTCATTCTATCTTCCGATATTTCCAGGTTGTCTGTTATGATGTTTGATTCAGTACTTAGTTATTCCTCAAACGAAAGCAGCTGTTTGTCTAAGGTGTTCAATCCTAAAGTCTAGGAAGAGAACAAGATTAAAGAATTTAAGAAATTTTGCTTGTCATTGATCTGACTTCCTCTTTTACAGATAGTTCTTTTTTTTTTTTAGGTAAAATAGGCCTAAACTAATTGAGTTGACAAGTGACAGAAGGGTTTCCGAATTAACTAATGGAATATACCTTGAGTAGGAAGAAATAATAAATATTTGAGAATAAGCCAGTTTCTCCCTATATGGGGTACACTGGAGGCATTTCAATAAATGTAACATGGTTTATTGACAAACCTAGTGAATTATTTCGAATTGGTCTTTTTGTTACATTAGAGGAATTTTTAGACTAAAAATAATAGTAACAATAACAAATACAGCATTCAGCCATTTCTTACTCTGTGCATTATCCACATTTTATAGATGAGAAAACTGAAGTACAGTATAGTCGAATAACATGCTTAGGCCACAGAGCTAGGGACACATAGCTGACAAAGACATGAGACTGATTTTTTTGACATGCAGTAATTAATTCAAATCACACTGTCTTCGATTTTTGAAAGAAAAGGTACTATTTCCTGAGGGGCAGCTACTTATACAATATAAGCAATAGAGTTGAGTTAAAATTGCTTCAAACATAAAAGAAGTCATTAAAAAAAAGAAAATAAAGGTTCTGAAAGAGGGAAAAATATTTTCACAGTCAATAAAGTGGTGCAAAGAGTACATTAAGACTGATTAAAACTTATGGAAAGAGAAAACAAATATGAAAAAATGTTAAATATAACATTTGTTTTATGATGGTAGAATAAGCAAAAAATTTTATTTATTGTTTCATAATTTATGGATGTATTATTATTAATAATTAAAAACTATGTTAAAGAAATAAACTATGTAAGCCCAGCCTCTTTCTGCAGAAGATGGCTGCTGATGTCATAATATTTTAGTCCAATCTATATGCAGATTACTTTTTATGATCTTTTATCTCCAATTTTAGAGTTGAGAAACTTTTTCCTTTATTGTAAGAATAAAGACAAGCATAGCTTTTATGTTCCTTTGGCAGTCATTAGTGAAGACAACACATAGGAAAAAGAACAGGTTATCAACTATAAAGGGTATTTATTTTAAAAAGCATATTTTCAAAATGCTTAGAATCTAATGAAAGAAAATTTAAAATCAATTGGAGAACTGGCATTCAGTATCCTTAGACTGCATTCTAATTTCAAATGTGAGAAATGAGAAAAAATTAGAAATTAGAAAAAAATATATATTTTTTCCAGAAGTCTTTCTTCTTCTCCATTAAAGAAATATATATAGAGAGAGAGCGCCTAGGAAAAATTAACCAAAGGAAATAACTTGGGGTTGACTCAAACCTGTGAATATTTGAATTCTAATTTGGTTTTAAAGTCAGGAAAAAAAAGTCTATCCTCTCAGTAAAATACTTTTAAAGCAAATGGAATTCATCATGCATAAAAAACTAATCTCTGACCTTTACTGGTAATTTTACCTATTGAAAAAAATTTGCAACAGTTGTGGAAAGGAAATAGACTTTTACTCACAGTCTGTAGACTCCAGCTCAGCTGACAGTAATTTTCCATCGATGGGGAGAAAATCATGGAAATTACATAGCTATGGCTGGTTTTAGACTGGTCCTATAGAAACTTCAGCCACAATTCTGCATTTGTCCTTCTGCCTGAGTAAAATATCAAGCAAGTCTGTATAAAAAGATGCTATTCATATTTTTTTGAAGTGATCTATAATTATAATACCTGATCTAGTTTAGTCTCTAATATTTACCAACTATGTATTTTATGCTTTTGTAAGACTTATACAAACATAGCTAAAATTCTCCTGGGAAAAGCAATAAAGTATACCATTCTGAAATTGTTTCTGCTAATGCTATAGTAAAAGTTTTTCAATGATTTTAAAATTTCCATATTGGGAGAAATTTTGGAAATGTATTTTTCCAAATGCAGGTAGGAGGATGTCTTTTAAACTGACCCAGGTGAGTTTTGCAGGGACCAAGAGAAACACCAAGAGGTGCAACAATATAAAACTCTCCATACAATTTCTAAGCAATGAAGCAAAACCACTGCTAAGGGTCAGTGGAGGAGCCACCCAGCCTACACTCATGAATGCCAGGATGGTCCGGTTATGCCCTCAGCCACGTCTTACCAAGATCTTGTGCCCTCATGTTCTAGAGTTCTATGATAGCCAAAATTCCAACTGTGAAAGTGTGTGTGTGTGTGTGTGTGTGTGTGTGTGTGTGTGTGTGTGTGTCTGTCTGTCTGTCTGTCTGTCTGTCGGTCGGCAAACTCGCTTGTTAGGAGTGAGGAGTTGACAAGGTGAGAGTAATACTAACCAAGTAGACTAAGTGAATTGATGCATGTAAAACACTTAGAATAGTGTCCTGGCACTCATTCTGGAAACATAGGTGACAATATATAAGATCCAAAAGAACATCTTTAGTCTATTAAAAATAAAACATTGTCTATGTTTTCAGACTTTATAAACACACTAAGTATAAACTACTATTTATTAGTAATCTTTATACAGGGGGAAATAGAGTGAAATATTTCTCACTGTAACAACTTATTGAATTTTAACTTGAAAGCATTTACTTGTAATTATATTTATTTGATATAATTTGTTATCCATATTTTGTCACCGGTAATTTATAAAAAAATTTAAAAGAGCTGCTAACATTGTTAATCATCTTTTTAAAATCCAATAATCACTTTATAAATGGAGCACATTGCGATATGTGAAGGTTGGAAAAAATGGTGTAAGAGGTGATAAAGAGGGTATATGATTTAGTAATGATAAATATGGACTTTAAAAACAGTGAAATTGAGCACATATTTTCCTTTGTGATCTCTCCCTTTTTCCTCCTTTCCTCCCTCTCTGTTCTTT
>NW_006431912.1:1222815-1226204 GCF_000325575.1 Pteropus alecto
AATCAATCAAACAATAATGATTTTATTGAAAACTTTGTTATTTTTTACTATACAGATCAATCATGTAGTCTACTATTTTTTCATTGGTAAATGTATTTGTAGCATATAAAATAGTTTAAAGTTACTCAATTTTCAAAGTCTATTGATCTAGGGACACATCCTAACAGGAAAGTACTCAATCCAGGAATGGAACATAGGGCCACTATCATTCATATTAAACCTGACTCAATGCTCTCTGTACTTTGTTCAGTCACAGTTTATTATGCATATATCGAACTACCATATTCTCTCTCTGATTTCCGTCTAATTTGGTATTACCTCATGGGTTATCACAACACATGTGCTGTGTGACCTAGACCATGTCTTTTCTCTCTCCCTGGGAGGGTACTCCTAGAACCTGCCCTTCACCAAGGCCTTTCTCCTATGATAGGTATAGAGATGAATCCTCAGACCTACTGCCCTACTTGAATAAAATACTTATGCTCAGGATTGGAATCAGATTTTTTTAAGCATTATCCCTGTGAAAGCTAAAATTTAAGAGTCTCAGGAGGATTTATTTTATAAAGGATTAAACTTGAATATATTTCTTAAATCTGGCCTCTTCTTACTCATCTTCCTGTCTTTGTGTTACCCTTCCTCTTTCTTCTTCTTTCTCAAAGGCCTCCTTCAACGTCAAGGGGAGTCTGCAGTGGAAAAGTCATCATAAAAAAGAAGCCAGAGCTTTGATCTGAAATGTCTATAAGATGGAGAGAAGAAAAGCAGTCATACATTTTTGTCTTGGTGGTGTGAAAAGAAACCTCAGGGCACAACTGTGCTTGGAAAGTCACCTTTTTTCACTGTATGTGGGCTTCTTGAGTCACTGGTCATTGACAGCAGCACAGAAACCACAGAATAAAATGAAAGAGTGCTGAGCGGAACTTGGGGAGAATAGGGAAATGGGAAGTGGGTGCTCCCTTGCATATTATATGACCATGTCACCAGTATCAGTATTAAAAAATGATCTTCTCAGGTGGCTCCATAGTGTAGTGATTAGCATGTCTGCTTTACACGCAGAAGGTTCTGGGTTCGCACAACCAGGTGGAGCCACGGACCATACCCTGGGTGCACCAAACCAGGTGGAGCCACGGACCATACCCCGGGTGCGCCAGGCCCCATCCCACCCCCAGTACGCGGGGGTGGGGGGTGAGGGGGTAGTCCAGGCCCCGGGTGCACCAGGCCTCGGGTCCATGCTGCGAGCATGTATGAGGAGACGCCCCACCTTTGGCGATCCAATTCTTGAGGGGATAAAGCAACATCCATAGGTCAGGGGTGGAAATGGAGGGGGGTGGGAATTAAAGAGGAGAAAAAATAAATAAATAAATAAAAAATGATCTCAAAACAGGACACACACACACACACACACACTAGTTTCTACTCAAGCACTAAGAGAATTTATATATCAATTAATTTTTTGGGCTTGAGAATTTATATATCAATTAATGCAATTATAGTAATATATCTTTGGGCTTGAGAATTTATATATCAATACATACACACACTAGGTTCTACTCAAGCACTAAGAGACTATTTGGGCTTGAGAATTTATATATCGATTAATGCAATTATAGTAATATATCTTTAATTCAGGAATTCAAAATATGGCTAAAATCTCCTGCTTAAATAGCAGGTAAGTAGACAGAGATAACCATTTGAGGATGTCATCAAGTCTCAGGTACGCAACTTAGCTGTGTAATGATGGGAAAATTATGTCATTTCCATGGGCCACATATTTTCTCAGAGATATTAAGAAACATTATTGGTGTAACAATCAGTACAATGTTTTAGGCTGGCTCATATAAATGTGCTGGGTTTTTGGAAGAAGCTAATAGTTACATGTTAAGGAAAATAGTGCAATCATGTTTTATTGCTTAGTTCTTATTGCTCACTTAGTAATGCTGAAGTAATATCACCCTCTAATTAGTCCTAGAGTAATGAACTAATACTTGCATGAGAACAAAGGCAACTAATCATGAAGTTCATGAGATAGTCATGAAATAGCTAGTTCTGATTATGACCAATAATCAGTCAGCTCAGTAAGCAGTTTATGGGCCTATGTCACCCCTTTAGAAAGCATAAGGACAGGCAAAAAAAGGAAGTCACTCGAATTGGGCTATTCTAAGCTTGTCTAAGAAGCCCATTGAATTCTCCACAGTTGAGAACAGTTGAGAACACTGGTGTTCCAGAAGGTTTGTAGCTGATGGGTCAAATCCCACAATATCACAAGTTTCTATCTACCCATATGTCATGGATTATTATTCAGCAAATACTCGCTGCCTTCTCTGTTCTTCTCCCCCTCTCATTGCTCCTCCCTCAATGACATTGGGCTTGGCCATTTTATGTGTTTTGACCAAGAGACCGTGGGCACAAATGATCTGCCTGTTCCAGGCTGAGGCCTTATGAGTTATGAAGTGTTTACACTTGCTACTCTGGTAGTTGCCAACTATGCCATGAAAAGAACAGGCTCTGGGAAACCAATGGTCCAAGAAGAAGGAGGAACAAACATGAAGGCAACCTGCAGCCTGAAGCAGAGTCATCCCAGCCTACTAGCAGAAACATATGCTTATTTTTATATGCTACAGCTATTTTGTGATTGGTTGTTATGTAGCATTACTGTATCAAAGGCTAACTAATATACTTCGGAATAGAAGATCAATATAGGTAGTATGCATAATTTTTTTCTCTTGGCATCCCAAAAGTTTTGGACCATTCAATTAGTTCAGGAACTTTATATTTTATAGCCATTCAAACTTTTCATAGCAACCCAGCCAATTAGCACTCCTCAAATCTGCCTTATATAGAGTATGGTGTCTCTGCCTCTCTGTAATTCACACCTGTTAACTCTTTACAGGCAAGATTCAAATAAATATTTTATCTAGGAAAAATTTCAGATTCTTCCACTTTTTTATCCCTCAGGAAGAAGCACTTCCTTCTCTAATCTTTACCTCTCTTGTTTCACTTATCACTTTTTGCAATAAATTATATCATCTCTAGTACTGTCCTATATCCTTATTGGTTAATCTTTTAGCATCTGAAAGTACTTTGAGAACGGAAATATTTCTCTTAAATTTCACACAGAATAGACTCCCCAAACTCATTAGGTACAATTTAATCTATGCACTTCCCCTTCAAATCTGCTTCTCCTTTGTATCTCCTAACTCAGTAAATATCATCTCCATCCTTCCAGTTGCCCAAGACAGAAATCTGAATGATTACTGGTCTCTACTTCTCTCACCTCCTAACTAGTCAAAGTCCTGTTTTCAGGAGTTTAGGAGTTTGTAGTCAAAACTCTTAAATTTCAATTAAATCTCTTCACCTCCCTGCAGCCCCATCACCATTTCCTCCCCCCGCCC
>NW_006431912.1:1226218-1230005 GCF_000325575.1 Pteropus alecto
ATATATAAGTTGTATCATGTGATTTTCAACTTTTTCTGTCAGGCTTATTTCGCTTAGCATGATTATCTCGAGGTCCATCCATGTTGTCGCAAACGGCAGTATTTCGTCTCTTCTTATGGCTTGTGTGTATGTGTGTGTGTGTATATATATATATACACACACACACATACACACACACACATATATATTTTTAAGTGTAAATCTGATAATGCCATTTTCTGTTTAAAATCTTTTATTCGCTCCTCCCACAACAGAATAAAGTATAAATATCTGTATAACTTATTATTATCTACTCCAGCTTTATTTGATTGATGGCCACCTTATGATCTATATCTTAGGCAAATGGAATGTTTGGCATTTCTCCAAACCCACTACATTCTCTCTCACTCCCAGTCTTTGCACATGTTATTCTGTCTGCAGGCTACCCACTCTCTCCTATCACCCTTCCCTTGGTTATCTCCCCTTGTCCTATATATCTCAGGTCTGATAACACTTTCTTTAGTAGTCTATACTGGCACTTTTTTCCCCCTTGCTCTAGTAAGCTGGCTAGGTACCTTTTCATGTGTTTTTACAGCATCCTGAATTTACAGGCATCTCTGTAGCACTTATTATACTATACTGCAATTTGTGAGTAGCTTGTAGCTTACTCTATAGGTGACCTAACTAAAAGTCATTTCTTTTTCTGACTAGACCTTCTTTGTAATTCCAATATCCAGACACTTTTGCAGCCATGTATTTACAGGGCAGTGTGCCTCAGCTCCCATGAGGGAAATCTGATTGTCTCAGCTAATTATGGAAATATCGTTTCTGTGGTAATGGTTGGTTAAAACATTGGCATGTAGTGCAATTCTAACCAATGAAAAGATGAAGAGAAGTCTGGGGGAGTCTGGGGAGGATTTTTTTTCTTTAAAAGAAGACATAAAGAAAAGAAGATCTTTCTTTTTTCTCTAGTTATAGTTATTTGCATTTGATACCTAGAACTATGACAGACATCTTGAGATCATGGGGAAAAAGTCCGAAAAATCACAATGCTTGAGGATGAGAAAAAATAAAAATGGAAAGACTTAGGCCTTTGATGTGACTTGAGCTTCCCAACTCAAAGTTGCTTATGGTTTAAGCCAACTGAGCTGTAGTTTTCTGTTACATTCTAACATACTTATCTATCTTCCTCACTATGCTGATGTTAATAGTAATTTATTCTTATAGATAGGAACTGTAAAAGAACTAAGAATTAAAAAAACACCTTAGGAAGCTGTATAGCCTCATGGTAATTGATAAGAAAAATTATTATTGTGATACCATGTAGAGAATCAGAATCAGCTTTTGAGAAAAAGGCTTTAGAAGTCTATTAATTTATTCTCTGGGCCAGATGATAGAATGACACAGTAATAGCTCTTTGAAAAACTAGGTATGAGATGATCACAGGGATCTTATTGTAGCAAATGCGGAAGCCTCCAGAAATGTGACCTAATTCAGTTTCTTTTCTGTTCTGTCCCTTGTCTTTCCCTTTGTTTCTCCTGACAGTTGTGGTTTTACTTCGAAAGCTGAAGAACTTAAAAGAGGAAAATCCCACCAACATATTCACTTGAGTTCTGAACAAAGGTCCAAGAAAAGGTCAGGGTGATATCCAAACTCACAATTATAATAACCTTTTGTGGATTTGAACATTGAACAATGTAGTAGTCTGCTTCTGCAGAATTTCCTATTAGAAACAGAAATTTGAAGAATAACAAAAAAGAGAAATCCTCTATTTTTGGTCTATAAATCTCCACGAGGAATTGGCCAGCTTTGATTCCTATGATGGGTAACTTCTTCCTCCCTCCATTTTATGCATTTAATATTAAGTGCATGGCAGGGACGACCTATACAGCAGTCTATTAAATAGAAGCACCTGATATTTATTAATAATAGAACCAATTCTCCATTTTCATAAGAATATGAAAGATAATGGTAGATGATCTGGATAACTAAGATTTTTGTCTGATCACATTAAAATACTGGTTAACAATTAAACTTCTACTAATGCTGAAAATGGAATTGATTATATACATACGTACAGTTACTTGTAAAACGAAACAATTTGGAAAAGGTAGAAATAATCTCTTTCTTGAAATTTCGGTGGATGTATGTAGAACCATTGGAGCCAGAACTTCTGATATTTTGTTTCTTCACTAATTTGTGGGAGTGGAACTCTTAATTCAATTAAATTGTAACTCTTAATTTAATTTCTCTAATGGTTATAGGTCTATTCCAGTTTTTTAAAAAAATACCTTGTTAAGTCAGTTTGGGTTAAGTTTTATTTTTGTGCTTTTAATTAATATCAAACTTTATAAATAAGCAATAATAAAAACAGTACAGCTTTAACAATATATAATCATTTCCCCCTGTGATTCTAAGCTATACTATCCAATGGAGTAGCTCGAGCCACATGTAAGTATTATATACTTGAAATATAGCTCCTTCAAACTGAGATGTGTCAGAAGTATAATATATACTTTGCATTTTTAAGACTTAGTATGAAAATAAGAATGTAAGAAAACTCATTAACAATTTTTATATTGATTATGTGTCAGGATCATAACAGATGTATGTTTTTGGAAAAGTCTTATAGCTTGTCTGGGTCTCTCCACTGTCTCACCTCTAAAGTAAAAAGGCTACTACCCCCAGCTGCTCTCCTGCCCTTCCAGGGGTTGAGATGAGTACAGGGGACATTCTGTATCCCTTTGTCTGCCTTATACTTGCAACCTCCCCGACCCCATGACTCTTCCTATTCTACCTGCCCTTGTAGATACTCCCTCCCACCAATAAAACGTGTATGTGTTCTAAACAAACAAACAAAGGGTTATATGAGATGATTCCTAAATTCCTCTCCAATTTCGTATATTTAATGACTTCATGATTTCTGAATAGATTCCAAGGCTGTTGGATACAGTCCATGTGATAGCTCATTTCAGTTTAACAAATATTTTTAGAGAATCTATCACATGTCAGGTCCTATATGATAAGGTAATTTTATATCTAAACAGTTCCCCCTGTAGTTATTCTTTACTCAGGATAACTTCTTGAGAAATATTTGTGGGATGAATGAATACATTATTATTCTGCTCTGCTTTACATATTAATATCGAAAGGAAAAACATCTCTTAATCTCTCTCATGCACGCACGCCACACATGCTCACATTCACACATACACACTCCACTTTACTGGCTGTGAGCGAAATACCATTTTCTTTTTTTTCATTTGAAAAAGTGAGTTGTGATTCTTTAGCAGCAACTGACATGCCCATATAGCTAAATGGTCACTGAGTCCCAGAGCTAAAAATGCCTTGCTCCTTCTGAAAAACAGAAAATGCATTGTGATTCTAAGTAAAGAGCACTCCAATTTTAGCTGCCTTTGGTCTGGGTGAATAATTAGCCACATGGCTCTGGGACTGACTGAAAGAAGAGGATGATGAACAAGTACAAATGAGCTTCCTTAAAAAAGCTGTAGCAGAAAGCAAGAGAGCACTTGAAACTTGTCCTGTCAAGGTGTTCACTTTAGGCAGGGCAAGAAATGAGAAATTGAAAATTAATAAACCAGAACCTTGTGTGTGCTTATTTAAACAAACTCCCTGTTAATATGATGCATTTTTACCTTCTGCTTTCATAAAGACTTCTAAAATCATTCCAAATGTTTCTCAAATAATGCTTATTAAATTTTACTAGAATTCTTAAACTTCTTTTCATTTTTTTGCAAACAATAAGAGAAAGAAATGGCAAAACAAAATCTAATATACTGATATACTG
>NW_006431912.1:1230128-1234951 GCF_000325575.1 Pteropus alecto
AAAAACTTATGATGTGAAATTGAACAAACTGTTTAATTTTTTGGATCTGCTTCTTTATCTGAAAAATGAGGATAAAACCTTATTTATTGTAAAGCTTAGGGAGGGGATCAAATGAGAAAATGGTAAAGAAAAGCATTTAACAATATGTAAATGTTCTACAAATGTAAAGTATTTTATAATCATCAGAGAAGTGAGCTAAAATTTGGTAATACTACATGTAGTCTTAGATCCAAAGGAGAAGACAAAGAAGAAACCTGTATAACAAAAGTGTTACATTTACTATTAAAAACAGCACAATATTAATAAAACTAATATTTAAAAGCTTGTGGTAGTAGTTAATTGCACAGACTCTGCAGACAGACTAGTAGAATTTGAGGTCCAACTCTGCCATTTACTAGCTGCGTGATTTGGAGCATATTACTTTACCTCTCTATTCTTTAGTTTTCACATCTATAAAATGGAGGTAAATAAAACTACATACCTCGTATGTTTGCTGTGAGGAATAAGGGCTTAATATAGATAAAACATTAGAATCGTGTTTGCACATAGTAGGTATTATGTAAGTGTGGCTGTTATTTAAAAATGTATTCTATGATGCTTTAACCTCTAGACTCACCTTCTAGCTAGCATTTGTCTTATATTATTTTAAAAATAGCATAGATTTCCCACAGATGTTGAAAGTATCACAAGCACACATTGAGAGAACAAAGAAAAGCAACTTCATTACATAATTCATAAAATGACAGCCTAGATAATCTATACTTTTTAGAGGCCTTATTAATAGACAAAGTATATTCATGTGGGGCCTTGGTACAATTTGTAGCTCTCTTCAGTTTTACATTTCCCTCAGGTACTAAAATAACAACTAAAATTTTCTTGTATTTACATTGTGATTTTAAAAATCACTTTTACATCTATTACCTCATTAGAAACTAAGGGCTATTAAAGGTAGGCAATGAACTTAATTTCACTCTCATATATCTCCTTGATGAATCAATCAATTGGACACTTGCGCTTGAGAAAAAAGATAGACTCTTTGCCAAATACTTTCTGGCAGCTCCTAAGCCTGAGCTATTCATCTGATCTAATTGAAAGCCTGGAATGATCCAGAGGGGACAATTCATCTGCTCAGCAAACTTTGCTGACCCTATACTGGGGCCAGGCCATACCATCCACAAGCAGGTGTCTGTCAATAACTGAATCATTAACTGCATCTTCCTCTAGAAGAAGGCCATTTTGGATGCTTCACCAAATCCAAGAGTATGAGGCAGAGAAGGAAACTGTGTAGGCAGAAATCATTTCATTTGTTAGATTCCAAAGTGATTTTTCATGAGACTATACCTACTGGAAAGGAAATTCTTTGGCTGTTTCTTATGTAATTTGATCAAGCTGTTGATTTAGAGCCCCAAGACCAGGAAAATATGGCATGAATGGAGTTCTACATAAATGTTTTAATGGATTCATTTGTTAGGAAACCCCCTAGCGAAAAGCATTGACATACACGATCTTTGTAAAAGGTGTTGGTTAAATCTAATCAGAATGGTTGCTTCAGAAAGAAACTGTTCTTAGAAATTATTGTCTAAATAGTTATTAAAACTCTTAAATATATTATGACAATGAAATATACTAAACACAGGTTAATCTTTTATCATTAAGCATAATATAATGTCGAAGGTTATGATTTGGATTAAGAATCGTAATTAGACTAAGTATCGAATGTATAAAATTGAACACAACTGTATTCACTCTAGGACAAAACAAGATGATTTTCAAAATTCTTTCACCATTTTGCATTATTTGATTTGGGTCCTTCCTCCTATAATTTGAATTTAAACCTGTAAGGGATAGCGAAGAATATAAAAGAATGTAAAACATCTATAGGCAGGTTCTTCTTGTCTACTTATTCAACATCATCCCCCTAACACCTAGAGCAGTGCCTGAAATTCAGTAGTTATTAAAATATATATATTTATAAAAAAAGTAAATGCAGAAGTTTTGGTCATTATAACCACATTAATATTTAAATTTTATCTATAGACATAATAGTCTCAAACACATTAAGGGAAATTGATCAATATTAACAACAGCGAAAATGTTTTCCTTTATCGGAACATAATGCTAAATTATAATTGTGCAAAGTCTAAAAGTAATCTACAAAATAATTACAGAGTATTATTAAATGAGTCAAAGCCATTCTATAAATAAATAATGCAGTACTTTGCTTAAGGTCATTGCTATTATGTGTAAGCCCTCAGGATGAACACTGGGAGTCCTATTTTTAATACATTAATCACATTAATTAATGAACAATATAAACAATTTATACAAGTACGTCAGCCAAGCATTACTCTTGGGGACCAGCAGGACACCTTAGTAACGTGATCTAAAAGCAAAGAGCACTCTCCTGATTTGGAAAACTACTTCTAAATTTCTTGATTTTCTCCAATGAGTAGTGTTTAATCTGGCACAGAGGTGAAATGTATAATTGAAGAAAAATTTCCCTCAGTCAGGGAAATATGATCCTTTCACTATTATGAGATGGTTTGAACCCTGTCCCCAAACTGGTCCTAGGCAACCTGTTCTTTGTGGCACTCAGATCACCAACTCCTGCACCGTGCTCTCTTACAGAAGGACGGGAAGTATGTCTTAATGCTCACTCCCTTTCCTTACTAATGCCAATTAAAATCTGTTTGGGGGAAAGAATTTAATCTTACATATTTATACTTGTATGAATTCAAATAATCATTTTACCTTTTCATGAGGTATTTGCCTTTTTGGTCTTACCTCTAGGTAAAAAGACCAAAACATAATAACTTTTTTTTTCTTTTCGAAAGGAATTTTAAGCATTAGACGTCAGGAAGATAATGTCTCTTGGTCTGTTTATTTGGTTTTAAGATAAAAGAACGTTGTCACTAAAATTACATATACAGAAATATAGTCATATTGTTTCAGCTACTTAAAAAGGAACTACACAATTCATTCATTGGTTGTTCAATCTGTGGCACTTCTCAGTTTATATGCAACATTGACTTCTTTGGCCATGACACACATCTCTGACTTTTTGATGGATGCCTCTACCTTGAGGACCCGGCACCTCCTCAGTGGGAACACAGCTGAAACTATATTCATCTTTTTCTACCACCAAGATATTGTCCTTCCCCACTTGCCCATTTCCCAGTCTTTAGAGGTCAGTCATGACTAACCTTCCATCTCCACACTTCAATGTACTAGTTGAAAATTTCAGTGATGTTACACCTGTACAATGTTTCCAGAATCTATCTTTTTTTCTATTTCTACTTCTATGAATTTAGTTTATCATCTCCTTACTTTTTAAAAACAAGAATAATGTTTTCTCATTGTATTAGCTTGCTAGAGCTGCCATAACAAATATCATATGAATGCCTTAAATCAGTGGTCCCTAACCTTTTTGGTGTCAGGGACCAGTGCTCTTATGAGAATCTAATGCCTGGTGATTTGAAGTGTAGCTGAGGCAGTGATGCTGGGGAGTGGCTGCAAATACAGACGAAGCTTTGCTCCCTAGCCTACAGCTCACTTCCTGCTGTGCAGCCTGGTTCCACACCTGTACCATCAGCAGCATGGGGGCTGGGGATCCCTGACTTAAACAACATAAATGTATTTTCTCACATTTCTGGAGGCTTCTCTCTTTGTCTTATAGATGGCCATTTTTTACCTTTAACTTCACTTAGTCTCTCTGTGCCTGTGTTCTAATCTCCTCTTTTTATAAGGACACTAGTCATACTGGATTAGTCCCCTTCCCAATGTCCTCATTTCACCTTAAGCGCCTCTTTAAAAGCCCTATCTCCAAATACAGTCACAATTTGAGGTACTGCGCTTAGGAATTCAACATGAATTTGGGGAGAACACAATTCAGGCCATAGCATTCATGTTTTTCCTATTGCACAGGCTCTCATGCCAGAATGTCATATTTTTTCCCCCCACGTCATTTTGATAGTCTGTAGAAAAACTGTTTTCTTACTGCCACAGACACATCCTTAAAGCTCTTCTCTTCAGTACTCAAATCCACTATCCCATGTTAATTTCCCCATTCCCTCATTCAACATCCTCCACAATCCAAATTTCTGTTGTCAAGCTTATTTTCCTATGATATCAGTAAAACACAGCCACTCTGAATTACTCAAACACAGTCCTCTATTTTCTACTTCTTTTGCTTCCATTTACACTTTTTCTAAGAACAACATCATCTTCGAAGACTAATCAAATGCTAGTATAAATTAGCATCACCTTTCCTAAATCTCATACATATCATTCAAAACAACAATGGTTCACAGATCTTTGTGCCATAGCCCATTTACACAACACTCTCTTATCTTATTTATCTTTCTCTGTGAGTTTCCTCATTCCCTAAATCTTAAATACCCCTTTAACAGAGGGCTCATCGAATCATGGGTACTGAATAAACTGTTTATTGAGTTGATTAAAGCCAGTGTATTTGACAGTAACTTTCAGCGGTTAATAAAATTAAAATATCTCAAGCAATTTTTATTTATTTTTTGAGTTAATCTTACAGACATAGCATAAATCAAGGCTTGATGACTAAGAGACAATAATGGTTATTTTGGTTGATTAATTTTTTCAACTAAATAAATAAATTTTCACTTTAAACAATTGCCAAGTATCAATTATATATACTTTCTTTACCAAATATTTTTAATGACATTTGAGAAAACTAGAAGAAATGCTCTTATAATCTACATTATAGGTTAGAGAACCTTATAGTTCATTATTAGTGACTGGCTTGTCTAAAGGTATTGTGAGATCTGGCTTCAGTGCACTTTTAAATC
>NW_006431912.1:1235006-1242926 GCF_000325575.1 Pteropus alecto
CTTTCCTATCTTCTTGTCCTTGAGGAACTATAATAACATAAAGCTTTGAAAACAATATATTAATATAGGCCAAATATGGTCAACTCTCTGTGAATCTTGCTCATAGCGTTTTTCACCTCCCTTTATCCTTGCTGCATCTATTAGCTTTCTAATCTCCTTCTCCTTAGAGATGGCCATATGGCATAGCTCTGACTAATGAGCTTTAAGCTGGTGTCTTTTGAGAGCTCTGGGGAAGGCATTTTTGTTTCTGATAAATGGAATAGATACAACTAGAGCTGCTTCTTCCCACTTCTCCTCTCCCCTCTCCCTCTCACTGCACATAACATAGATATGATATCTGTAGATGCAGCAGCCATTTTGCTATCATAAAGAAAAGACCAACATATTGTCTAGATGCTGGCCTTCTGCAAATGGAGAGGACACCACACAATAGCTGAAATGCCTACAATGGCCACTTACTTATTCAAGCCATGATAGGCCCAGATTTATTATTTATAGCTGAAAGCACTTAAAACTAATCTACCAAAGTTAACAGCTTTGAGTTTTCCACATGAAAAACTTCAATGGCCACAGAATGTGCTCCCTAATCAAACCCCAGTTACAAACCTACGAACCCAGTTCCCTTGATCAAAAAGAGTATAAGCTGGCTGATTTCACATGAATTACTCACCTGTAAGGGGCTGTAACCCTCTTCCTTGTCCTTTGGGGACTATTATTAACTTTTTTTTTAATTTTAGGAAAGGGGGAAGTTAAATTAAAAATTAGACAGAAATGAGGGAACTTATGAGAAATCTATTGATAGCTTTCACATAAAGATTAATGTAATCTGTTTCCCATGAGTGAAGAAGGCATAAATGGCACAGAATGTTGTTGCCCATCTGATTTATCTGTTTGTTTTTACATTTCATATGCAGAATACCTCATAACTGTGAACCATAGTTGACATTTCTAACAGAAAATCAGGGAGCTGAGTATGTCTCCTTCTAGCTTATTATCAGAGCAATTAAAATAACCTGTTGTAATGCTGCTTTTAGGGCTTCAGATTTTGTAATTTATGTATCCCGGGACATTATTCATTTTTACAAAGAGATTTTGTTTCTAGTACTGACAAGTCCTATAGAGTTCTAATTAAAGACTCCTTGGAGAGTTTTTCCTTGAGTTGTTGGATTCGAGATTCTTTAGTCAATAACTTGCTAGGATTATTTCTGGTGGGAATAATTTATCTTTAATTTTAATGCTTTAATTGTATTTTATACACATCCTAAACCCCCAGAACAGTAATCTTATTAAGTAAATACAAATTGTCTGTAATATATTAAAATGAAAACAATACATTGTAAAGGATGTATGCAAATCTTTAAACCTGCAGGTCTTTTTTACGCTGATCCCAAAGTCTTTAAATAGAATAATATTATTGCTTATCTGAATTATAGATAACCTCACATGTTTAATGTTAAGTTATAGTGCTCTCTTTTAGGTACAGAGTTTACACATAAAATGCACATAATCCTTACATCTCTGAGCAGTTCCAAATTTATTAGCATTTTTTTCTGATAGCCTTTGTAGAACTGGCAGCTTGTCTGACAAAAGCAGCTCTGTGGGAAAGAATCAGGAGAAACAAGTTGGAGGAAGAGAACTGGAGGACTTCTCTTGAAGCTGTGTTTGCATGGTGAGCACATTGGTTACATGGTATTTATATTTCATATTAGTTTTGAGTACATTGGGAAAACCAATGCTTCCCAATCACCCCTTGGTACCACCATTTTTTTTACTGAGGTTTACAGGAAAAACAGAACTATGTTAACATGGGCACATAACATTATTCAGACTTCTCACCTTCTCATTCCTGGAAATAAATTTCTTCTTATATGCTGTCACTTAATTATATTGTATGCACATCTTCCATGGAAAAGAAAAACCAATCAGTCACTCCTTAGTAAAAATGATATCAATCATTTGGCTTTTCCCACCTCTTCTTGAGATGTTACTGGTACATGTTTCTCTCTCTTCCTCAAACACTTTCCTCTGTTTTTCCCTTGGCTAATTCATATTCACCCTTCCTTTCTTAGCTTATATATTATTTCCTCCCAGAAACTTTGATTTCCCAGCCCCATATTAACTGGTTCTCTCCTTTATAATATCTTCTTAAGATCTGTACTTCTACTTAATCAACTTTATCTAACTATGCATTTAATTTGGTGATGACATATTTAATGTTTGTTTCTCTTGCTCATTGGTTAGACTTGTGAGGGTAGGAGCCATGTGTGTTTTATTAAACTCTGTTTTCTTCAGAGCTCAGTCTAGTCTAGTATAGTATAAGTGCTCAATAAATTTATCAGTAGTATAGTACTGAGATTGCCTTCCTGGTCTCAGAGATAGGAACCAACCCTGAAAAATAGCAACAATATGAGTCTTCAGACAGCAAAATACCCATTTTGCAGAGGAGACAGCTGTGGATGTAGGAAAGTGATCAGACTGGCAAAGAAAATCGCAACTATTCCACAGTTTTGTTCAGGCTTTGCTACTGAAAAAAAAAAAAAGTTTGCCTCTGCAGGGGAAGAGGGGGTAAATGCTTAGTTATTGTAACAGATTGGAGTGATTCAATCTGCATTTATCATTTTTACCTGAGGATCAACTTAAAGACACAACTAAAATAATGATGATGAAGTGTGTTTGTTTTAGGATTCTGTAGTACCATTATAAGCATCTTTTTTTCAGAGATAAAACAATTGCTTCTTTCAATAATATCTTTCTGTAAAACAATGGGGAGACTACTGAAGATAGCAACAGAAAAGCTAGATGGCAGCATACTGCCTAGGTTTTACCAAAAACTTCCCGTGCCCTTATCAATGAGTAGATACAATCAAGCTTAAACAATCACTGGCATATTCATATAATAAGTAGTTCAAAAGATTCCAGAAATAATTTCTTAAGCTACTCCCTGCCATTTGGAACAAGTATGGTTTGGAATTTTCCCCATCTTTGTAATTCTGAGAAAAATGGTCTAGATTAGGTGTCTATGACTATATTCAGATGATTCCTATTAAAAAAAAAATTGAGATTACAGAATAAATTAACTTCTGTAACAGTGACATTGCTGGGAGATCAAAATAGCTTAAACAGCAATAAAAAACCTGAGAAGATACTTTGAGGTAATCAATTTAGTCGTATCTCTTTTTGCTGTGACTCTGAAGAAAGCTAATTTAGTCTCTGAAAGTAGTATCTTGCTGCCTGGAATTGGTACCCACAAGCATCAAATAAACTATTCCATGAACTTTAAGCTGCCCTTGACAGAAAGAAGAGCACATGTAACTCCAAGTCGTCAGGGAAGATACAATTTCTCAAGGCCAGACAGCCAGAGAAAGTGATACTGAGAAGGAAACCTTGTAGAAAAAAAAATTTGCATTTTCTTGCCCGGATCCATCGGCAACCTCAATGGAGCTATTTTTGTATTATTACTCTTTATTCCTATCTATGATTGTTATATTTTTAGAAATGTATTTTCAGTTGTTAAAAGCAAGTATTGTTAATAAAAGTTTAGCTGTGAAACCGGGCATCTCTGGGTTCAAACTTCAGCTTATGAGCCACAAGACCTTCAGTAAGCCACTTATCCACATGACTTTTTTCTCCACAGCTATTAACAAAAGGGTATGTGTGTATAATAATAATGCCCACCTTCCAGAATTGTTGTGAGGATTAACCAAATTACCACTGAAAATGCCCAGCACAAGACCAGGCCTATAGTATAGACTCAATACATCTTAATTTCATTCTTTTTCTCTTTTTTGGCCTTTTTCCTCCTCTTTTCCACCTTTGGTTTATCAGCCTTTGCAGCAGATGATGATATGGAGTACTTGCCAAGCCCACTGCCCACTGGGCTGCTCTGTGGGCTCGATACAGAACACAGTCCCATTAGAGATTTAGTCTGTTTACGCAATGCTCAGCTGCTGTTAGAATGCAAATGTTCCTGAGAGGGGAAAAGCATTAATTCATGTCTAATTACTTATTTGTACTTTTAAGTCTTTATTTCTTATAATTTACATGAGCAGATTCTACTAAGGAACATTATGAATACAGAAAGAACAAAGACTTCAGCTTTGAGGAGAAAGAAGAATTAAAAAATATGATCTCAAAGACAGCTGCCTCCATCAATCAGTCTATTGAACTAGCCCACCCTCACTCTGCCCAATCCTTTGGTAAATCAAACCTACATGCTTCTTAAATGATGTACCGTTAGCTTTTTATATTTTACAGCTAAAATATTTAAGTGTAATATTTGTAAATGGCAGTGTTTTGTTTTCACAGGGGATATTTTACAATCAACCAACAATTAATGCTTATCCTGCCTATCATACTAATCTCATCCATTATCAAAAGCTCTTATGTAGAGATTCTCTGAATTCCATTTAATAGATTGGTACATTTACATTGTATTAGGCCTATGGGCAGCTATATTACAGATTAAAAACATGAAGTGGGGGCAATAAGTTGGATATTTCAAATATAGAAATATAAAACAATAAGAATCTTGTTTAAAAATCTAGCAGCTTATCTAAAGTTGGAGTCTAGAATGTCCTACACTGAGAGATTACCCAGAAAAATCCTGCTAAAGTGAAATGTTTTTCTTTTTGTTAAAATGAAAGAGTAGTAGTTGACAGTTACCTTCAGTATCTTTAGAGTAAGTTACATATATATGTGGCAAAGCAGATCAATGACTTGATTTGTTGCCATTTATAGATTTTAAGAGCCTCATTTTCCCCATTCTTAAAATGTAGCTAATTTTTGTTATATTTGAAGTGGGCATATAATATTTGTCCACAAATAAAATTATATTTGAAGTAGGCATATAATCTATGCTAAATTTTGCATTACTTATGCTGAGTATTTTCCTGATATTTACTATGTTTAATACATTCTATAGGAGTTTTATTTGTTAAAATTTGTATTCAAACAATAGTGTTATCATAAAAAAAAAATTTTAATTCTAAAATGCTGCTAAAAGTGTTCATTTAATCATCAAGAAAATTAATCTTAATATTCTGAAAAGTAAATGGGAAAGTATGAATTTCATTGTTCAAATGTACATGTTAAGAATGACTCCAGAGATTATGGTTGATCATTATTCTTTGAATAAAAAGAAAACATAAAAGAGTTTTAGGACCTTCAGAATGTAAGTTACTCTCTTCAAGCAATTGGAGACTTGGAGATTAGTGTCTTGAGTTTAGCTAAAGCTAAATGTTTTGTTTCCTAAACAGTATCTTGAAAAGCTAACATCTATATGAACTTCTCTTTATCCTGAATACAGAAGTGTTTACTTGACAAAGAAGGTCATGGCATTTATTCATTCAATATTTATTTTTATAAAAAAAGATTTAAAGAAGATGTAGTTTTGCCAGACAGAATTTGGTAGACAGGAACATATTATAGTTTGGTCACTATTAGCCTTTTGATATTCTTTTAATGTCACTATTGTTATATTTTTAAAGACTTTAGTACAAGTGAAAGGCATTCATAATTACTCTTTTTATTTTTTTTTTAAGTTTATTGGGGTAACATTGGTTAATACAATTATATAATTTTCAGGTGTACATTATCATTTGACATCTGTATATTCTATTGTGTGTTTACCATCCAAAGTCTAGTTTTCTTCAGCTTCCATATATTTGATTCCCTTTACCAACTTCACCCTTCCTTATACCCCAATATTTGACCTCCTTACCCTATCTCCCCCCTCTACCCTCACCCCACTAGTAACCACTAGTCTATAGTCCTCTGGTAATCACTAGTCTATAGCGCATGTCCATGAGTCTCTGTTTGTTTGAGGACAAACAAACAAACTTATTTGCTTATTTGTTGCTCTTAGGTTTATATCCTACATATAAGTGATACCATGTGGTTTTCAACTTTTTCTGTCTGGCTTATATCGCTTAGCATGATTATCTCAAGGTCCGTCCATGTTGTCGCAAATGGCAGTATTTCATCTCTTCTTATGGCTGAGTAATATTCCATTGTATGTGTGTACCACAGCTTCTGGCATATGGTATATACCACATAGATGTTAGGTGTTTTTGCTGCTGCTATTTCAACCATCATCTTTAAAAAGGGGAATTATGAAAGCTGTGGTATATTTATGGGGTATGTACCATATGTCAGGTACTATACTAAGTACTTTACATAATTACAACACTAATTCCCGTGGAAACCTTATAAGTTAGGTACTATTTCTATTTCTATTTTCATATGAGGACGCTGAGGCAGGGAGAGGGTACACAGCTAGTAAGTGGTTTGAATCAGCTAGTAGGCAGTAGTAGACTGACCTAGTCTGACTCCAGAGACCAGGACTATGCCTGTCTTGGATAAGCAGCTGGACTTTCATCCAGTTGTACTAGGATTTGGACACAGTTATACTAGAACATTCAGAGTGGTTTCGTAAGGTCATTTATTCCTCCTCCAAAGTGGCTCATAGGGAATTGTAAAGGGTCATGGAGAAATGTTAAGAGGTCCTGTGGGCATTAGCTTAAAGCTAGGAAAAGCACGAGAATCTTTCTTCATCTTGTGGGCACTATTACTGATGACCTTCATTTCTCACTTTATTCATGTTACAAAACACATGACTGTAAACTGTTTTTCTTTGGCAGTGGAGAAGGATATTGTAGGGAAGATACTTGAGAAAATTCATAGGTGAAAAATCATGAGAACCACTTGTTTCATATTATTTTATATGAATGTTTAAGATAATTTCTCAAGGATTCTTTAAGTTTCCATTAATCTATGATGCTCACCAGCAAATGCTGCATCCCTTGATAACATTTTACATTCCTATGTTATTTCACAATAACATTTGATTCTCACAGCAAACTTGTGAGATGACTAGGAAAAAGAAAAGTACCCCTACTTTACAGAGGCAAAGACAGGGATCCAAGGCTATGTGGTATACTAGAAACAGAACCTAAAAGTTAGCATCTAGGTCTCTAATCCAAGTCAATAATAACTTTCATTAACGCAAAGATCTTCTGTTGTATATAGTCTATGGCTTGGTGAAAACAGTCTTCTCAATGAACTAAATTTTGCACAAGGAAATCAAGGGCTCAACAATCTCATATCTTTGTTTAGTGTATTTTAGGATTCACTGAAGTGTGAAATTTAAAGGAGCTGATTATCTCAAAGATTGTCTGGCTAAGCAGAGCTGAGAGAATGCATGTCATTAGCTCTTGAAACTTGTTACCATTGAGTTCATGTTCCTAGATCGTTTCTTTCTGTGAGAAAGGTAGAGGATCCTATCTTGAACCTAAGATAAAGTATGGTAGACATGAAAGGACTATGATTAGGATAGTAATCAGGAACTCTTGTGGAAGTATGTAGCTTCTAAGGCCCCAGGAGACAGGTTGTGAGCTGAAGTGCCCCTGAGAAATGCTCAGTTCCAGAATAGAGAAAAGATAAATAAGTTAAACTCTTAAAATTTTTATTTTTTTACTTAACTCTTTATTTTTCACTGGAGCTCTTTAAATTCATCACTGCTGTAGTAATTATTGAGTCTGTTTTCATGATCCTAAAAAATTGCATCTTTAGCACAATTTATGGGAAAAAAGTCAGAAAATAAAAATGTAAACTAAAATACATTATGAAACTTTTATCCATCATGCAACCAGCACCAGTTGCGTAACTACTCATATTTCTGATGGTGATGATGTAACCTGTCAAATGCAAGAGGCTCCTCGATAGTAATCTGTCTAAACATAGCTTTCACTGAATCTCTCTGAAGCACACACTGAATAGAAGAATAACCAAGCAATACATCCAAGTGTATTTTTGAATTCTAGATTTGATTCTCTGATCAAGCTAGAAGTAAATGAATTATATTTGAGAGGGAAAACAGAATATACTGCTTTTCTTAAAACTATTTCAGCATAGAAGCATTAT